>NW_027144957.1:0-30140 GCF_026170545.1 Melanerpes formicivorus
ACAGTGTCTGCCAATGGAGCTGGGATCTCAGCTGCAGCATCTGTCATGAGTGATCCACGATGTATGGAGAAAGTGTACTGGATTCCTCTCCAGGTGAAAGCAAAACTGAGGCCTGCATTCCTCTGCTATGGGGAATAGAGAAAAAATGCATTAGCAATGTCTATGGTAGCATACCATTTGGCCTCTTTGGATTCCAGCTGAGTACTGCAGTTCCATCATGTCTGGTACTGCTGCACTCATAGGTGGTGTCACTTCATTTAGGGCTCGGTAGTCTACCGTCAGACGCCAGTCTCCATTCTGCTTCCGCACAGGCCACACTGGACTGTTGAAAGGTGAATGAGTTTTGCTGACGACTTTCTGACTTTCCAACTGACGAATCAGATTCTGAATGGGCAACAAAGAGTCACGGTTGGTTCTGTATTGTCTGTGATGCACAGTCTGAGAAGCAACCGGCAATTTAATGTCCTGTATCTTATGTTGTCCCACAACTGCAGATTCATCAGAAAGCTCAGGTCTGGCAGACAGCTTCAATTTTTGTCCATCAATTTCTATTGAAGCTACTCCGAAAGCCCATTTGTAACCTCTAGGGTCTTTGAAACGCCCTTCTCTCAGAAAATCAATTCCCAAAATACAAGGTGCATCAGGTCCGGTCACAACTGTATGCTTCCTCCATTGTTTACCAGTTAAACTTATATTAACCTCTACCTTACTTAACTCTTGAGATCCACCAGTGACTCCCAGAATAGTTATAGACTCTGATCCCTGATAATTTGATGGTATTATGGTGCACTGAGCTCCTGTGTCAACCAAGGCCCTGTACTTCTGAAATTGTGAAGTGCCAGGCCACTGGATGTACACATCCCAATAGATTCTATTATCTCTGTTATCCCTCTCCTCCCCCTGGCGGGAGGCAGGGCACCCCTAGTTATGGGGAACATGTGCACATGTGCATTGCACATAGTTTGCAGGGTTATAACTTTGCATGTTATGACTGGAGCCACTGTTGGAGCCATAAGAGTCGTTCTGGGGAACTGTAGAAGTAACAGCTACCCTTCTGGTATTGCTACCTCGGGTTCTGCCACTTTGCAATTCCCTCAGTCTCCTGAAAAGATTAGAAGTTGGTTGGCCATCCCAGCGGTTCATGTTCTCACCAAACTGATCACGCAGAGTTATCCAAATAGTTCTACGTGATTGTCTTGGTGGTCTGTTTTGGAATGACCTGTTTTGGAATGTCCTGTTTTGGAATGACCTCCTTGGAGGACGTGTATTCCTCACAGATGAAACTTGTACCCACCTGGAGGAAGAATTGAAATTATCCTTCTGTGCCAATTGGTATATGGAATCTTTTAGATCCTTCATGCAATTTTCAATTTTTCCAGACAGAGTTTCAATGGCTGAAACCAAAGAACCACGTGTCATGCTATCCTCCAATTGTCTCATTTGATCACTGAATTGGCCAACCGTAGGAGAAGCTCCACCATAACTTCTTGACACAATTCTGCTTGCCAGAATGTTTGCATAATTGGAAGGAGCAAGTTTAATGATCTTTTTAGCAAGACCAATACCCACAGGAATGTCATCAGGATTCAGAGTTTCATGTTCACCATAGAGTAGCTCTCTAACAGCAAATTCTCTCAAGCGCTTAATTCCCTCATCTATGGTAGTCCAGGGTTTAGGATTCCAGGGAAGATCATCTCGGGAAGGGTATCTCAGGGCAACCGCTATTAAGAGGCGTATCCACAGATTAACCTTACCGAGAGCTTCGCCTAGATGTCTATCTATTCCATTGTCCCTTGAGAGAGTTCCTAACTGAGCTGCTGACTTGTCTCCAACTGTTAGAGCTGAAGCACCTGTATCATAACACCTACTAAGCCAAGCTAGAACTGGCTCCTTATCTGCCCTGGTGAAATCTTTACGGACATTTCTCAATTCCTCCCGTGGCGAAGAACAGTCTGTAATATCATCTTGATCTTCATCTCCCTGAATTCTTTGCCCATAAAATCCTGCTGTCATTCTCCTAAGGATCTCTTTAAGCTGAGAACCACCTTTGCCAGCTGCTTTCCTAGCTTCATCTCTATCCTGCTTTGATCTCACTAGGTTAGCTAGATCTTTAAAACAAACCTTCTCTTCCTCCTGAGCAGGATCTTTTAGAGTAGAGGGCCCCTCACCAGGATCAGTCTCCACCTCTTCTTCTCCATCTTGGGCCTTTCCACTTCTAGTCTTTAAAGGAGCCATCTTGACTGGAGCTGTGTTTGCATTTACAGCCACCTTAATGGAAGCTGACAGGTCCTGAGATAAATCAGCTGCTGGGGCAGTGACTTCCGGTCCCACCGAGGGAGTGGGTGGAAGTGACGTTGCTCCGTTAATGGCCGACGGAGAAGAAGAAGAAGGAGAAGGAGTAGGTGCCATGTTGATACCAGCCGATGCCCTTGGCTGCTTGCTAGAATCAGCAAAGTCATTTAGAGCTGCCTTACCAATTAACTTTTTAGCCTTCTTTTTAACTGACACGGGTTCTCCACAGTCCTCATCACTAGATGACTCTGGGACTGATCGAGAGCCACGGCGTTTTCTTTTTGATCTAGTTTTAATAACAAAACACGCCCTGGACACCTTTTTCTCTCGCCATAAGGAATACAGAGAAAACACATTAGTTATCACCAGCAGCAGAATTATACACATCACATAAATCACTTTTGGATCCCAGGCATCACCTAAAGTTACTGTCTCCTCAGGCGGAATCTTAAAACCCTTTATCTCAATTGGGAGAGTGGTGGAGGTAACATTTCTGTATCTCACTGGCCATAATAAATTAATACATTTTCCATACCATAGTTTAACTCTATACCTAACCCACATATAAATTGTCCGCACCAAATATTTACCCAGGTAATCCAAAATCAAACCCAAACAATACCTGTAAACCAGAGCCCCAAAAATTGAAAAGAATAATCGCTCCACAAACCACAATACCTTCATGTTTGCTAATTCAGCTGGAAAACACTAAATCAATCAAATAATAAATTAAACTAATTATCTGCCGCACGTTGGGTACGCCAATAAAAAAAATGTGGTGGGTTTGGAAGGGTAAGGCTGAGAAGCCTCCTCCCTTCCCCCTTGTAAAGTAAAAGGAAAAAAAAATTGAAGGGAAAGGAAAAAAAAACTCGCAAGCTGAATTAGCAAAGCAGTGGAGCTATATTTACAAAGCAAATGTAGGATTTGCAGGGGGATATTTACAAATTTACAATATCTACAATATATACAAAGATATACAACAGAGTAACACAGAAATGAGAGTAAACCCCTCGGCAGAGAGGGGGGGGTTCCCCACCTCCTCTTTCCCCTCTTTCCCCCCTTTCCACAGATTAGGTTAGAAGAGAGAGAGAGCGAAAGAAAGAAGTTAAAAGCAGTTTTGTGTTAATTGGAAAGGAGTTAATACAGGCCTTATCAGTTTTTTTCTCAAGGCCGGAGCCTTGGCAGAAAGCCCAGCACAGGGACAGAGAGCAGCCACACCGTGGAAAGGCGGAAGCAAGACTGATAGAAAAGTCGTGCAAATGTCCACTTCACTCCCAGTTCAGAGGGTGCTTCCTCCCACTTTACCAATGAAATAGTTTAGACTATTCCTTCCGTTTACCAACTTCCGTCCACCATATCCCCTTTCTTAAGGGGGCAACGTCAACCGGCCACACCAAGTACAATTTCTGTTGACACTTTTCAGCTCTTACATCCAGGTTGCTGACAGAGGATGTTGGGTTTGTGGACCCTGGCAGCGACAGTTTTCCAAAGAGGAGCTCTAAGGCCAGCTGCAAGGTTAGGTTTGGATTCTCCTGGGGTGCCTGTGCTTGAAAGCCCCCCAGAGGCCGTGCAGAGTGGTGCTCGCAGTAGCTCTGTGCAAGTCTGCCATGGGCTCAGGAGGCCAGTATCTAGAGAGAGGGAGAGGGAAGGACAGAGACACTTCTAAGACAGTTTTAAAGAAATAATTATGAGAAGAGGCAAATTAATTCTGGGGACTCATGTGATATATCTGTTTAAGAGAAAAAAAAATGAAGGCGGTTTCTGACCATAACCAGGCTGACAAAGCACAGTAATGTGGTTTCCTATGGGATTCAACTCCTCCTGCATTGCACAGGACACTTCAACAGCTGTCCTGACATGCTATAAGTAATGAACTTAATCCACCCTGTGCGAGCAATGGGGCAAAAGATTACAAAATCCATGTATGCAATTGAGATGTGTTACGTTGGGACGCCCAGGATACAGCTCATCAAGCTCTCCTAGTGTTTAGACGCAAGATGGAAGAAGGAAGGGGGAAGACAGAGCAGAAGGTCTATTTAAATATGAAACTCCTAGGCTGAAAGAAAAGAAAAACATTTTAAAGAGCACTCAGTGAGACTCTGTCACCAGCATAGCTAATCACAGAATCACTGAGTGTTAGGGGCTGGAAGGGACCCCAAAATAGCATCCGGTCCAACCCCTGTGCCAGTGCAGGATCACCTGGGGCAGGTTTTGAATGTCTCCAGAGACTCCACTAACTCTCTGGGCAGCCTGCTCCAGGGCTCTGGCACACACAGTGAAAAGGTTTTCCCTTCTGTTCCTGTGGAACTTCCTCCTTTTATTCGTCGGACGCAGCGGAGCCGCTGGGTCGTGTTGCTGCGGCAAGGTGACCCACCCTGTAGTTCAGGGCCTGGGTCTGTGCCTTCATGGCAGCCTGTTCCCTTGGCACCCTGTCAGCTTAACAGCCCTGTACTCGGGGTCTGTGTGACGAGTTGTGGAGCCCTCCATCCCCCTTCTGTCCCCAGCAGCAGCCCAAGGTCCCTGTAAGCAGGGCTGGGGAGGCTGCTTTAGGCAGCTGACAGGAACCAACCTTGCCTGGCCCTTAGGGGGCTGAGGTCAGTCCCTGGGCTCCTGAAGAGGTGGTGTTGCGCTGCTGCCAGGAGGGCCGGCCCGTAGATGGGGCACGGGCCAGAGCCTGTGGCTCTCTGTGGGGCTTTTTGGGGGTGCTGCTGAGGCCTCACTCTGTCCTGTTGGCATCCTTTGTCAGGGTAGCCAGATCCTAGGCCTGATGTCTGTCGTTAGCTCAATCGCAGAATTTCCTCGTCTGCTGTTCCTGTCCGTAAATTTTTGCCAGTGCTTCTGTAATAAAAAGGTTTTTATTTCTCCTGTAACTTGCAAGCTGGTGACCTCCTTAGGAGCACCACTGTGTTGTTCACAAAGTTCTTTGCTGTTGCAAAGCTGGGAGAAGTGTGAGGTTCAGCTGATGAAGTTTCTCTCTTTAGGAGTGTCTGCTCAGCTGTCCTCTTCCTGGATCTCGGAGCTTTGTCTCTCCCTGTTTGCGGTGCCCCGACAAGGACTTGTGCCGACACATCCTCGGGAAGCTGAAACCACCAAAGGGTTTAATGGGTTTGAGACAAAATTCACCCAACTCCTTCTGCGGTGGTGTACGGGAAAGAGTCGGTAGGGGAAGCCGCAGGACAGCCTGCAGCAAAGCTCAGGACTTGTTCCCTCGCCTCTGCCTTCTGCACGTCTCCTCGTCGGCCGCCTGTAAGCGAGACGCTTCACCAGCTGGCTTGTTTGAAATCAGCAAAGTTATGGCATGGAAGTTATCTGGTAGGAGTCGTTGCTAAACAGATGTAGTTGAAGCTTTGTATCTTCCGTTCTCTCTACTAGTTACTCTAATCTTGCCCTGTTGGTTTAGCCCATCAGTTTTCATGTTCTCTTCATCTATTAGTAGCAGAAGAAAGGGCCCCTTGATTCCAGTATTTCTTGCTGTAGTTCAGAGGTAGAGTTGGAGTTGGCTTTCCCTCTGACCTTTTATACTTTTACTTTGTGTTAAGTGGAACCCAAAACTGAATAGGATACTTTGTGTAATCTTTGTGATACTTTGTGTACATCTGCTTGGATCTCCTACAGGCCACCTGACCAGCAGATCCAAGCAGATGAGGCCCTCCACAGGCAAATAGAAGTGGCTTCCAGGTCACAAGCCCTGGTCCTCATGGGTGATTTCAACCACCCGGACATCTGATGGAGAGACAACACAGCAAGGCACCAGCAATCCAGGATGTTCCTGGACTGCATAGAAGACAACTTCCTCCTCCAAATGGTGGAGGAACCAACAAGAAATGGTGCTATGCTGGACCTTGTTCTCACCAACAGGGAAGGGCTGGTAAGCAATGTGAGGCTCATAGACGGCCTTGGCTGCAGTGACCATGAAGCAGTTGAATTTAACATCCTCAGGGCAATCAGGAGGAAGTATTCCAAGCTCACGACCCTAGACTTTAGGCATGCAGATTTTGATCGCTTCAGGGATCTGCTAGCCAAAGTGTCGTGGGACAAAGCCTTGGAGGGAAGAGGGACCCAGGACAGCTGGTCAGTATTCAAGGACCACCTCCTCTGTGTCCAGGAGCTCTGTGTACCAACAAAGAGAAAAGCAGGTAAGAATGCTAGGAGGCCTGCCTGGATGGGCAGGGAGCTACTGGACACACTATTACTTAAAAGGAAACTCTACAGGAAGTGGAGGGAAGGACAGGTAGAACAGGGGGAATACAAGGAAGCTGCCCAAGCAGCAAGAGTCCTGGTTAGGAAAGCCAAAGCAGAGTTTGAGTTGAATCTAGCCAGGGAGATTAAAGGGAACACTAAGAACTTTTACAGGTATATTAATGGGAAGAAGAAGACTAGGGAAGGTGTGGGCCCCCTCAGAAAGGAAAATGGTGACATGGTCACAAGTGATGAGGAAAAGGCTGAGGTACTTAATAACTTCTTTACCTCAGTCTTCACTGCAAGGGCCTCTAGCCACACTCCTGATGTTATGGAAGTCAAAGCCAGGGACAGGGAGGAAGAACTGCCCATTGTAAGTGCAGATCAGGTTCGTGATCATCTGAAGAACCTGAAAGTGTTCAAGTCCATGGGACCCGACGGGATACACCCACAGGTGCTGAGAGAACTGGCAGAGGAGGTTGCTAAACCCCTCTCTATTATATTTCAAAAGTCCTGGCAGTCTGGGGCAGTCCCCACAGACTGGAAAAGGGGAAACATTGCTCCCATCTTCAAAAAGGGCAAGAAGGAGGAACCAGGGAACTCCAGGCCAGTCAGTCTCACCTCTGTGCCTGGAAAGATCATGGAGCAGATCCTCCTGGAGTCACTACTCGCTCAAAAGAATAGTGAAGAGGTGATTGGGAACAGTCAGCATGGCTTTGCCAAGGGCAAATCCTGCCTGACCAACCTGGTGGCCTTCTATGAGCAGGTGACAAAATTAATAGATGAGGGGCGAGCAACTGATGTCATTTACCTGGGCCTGAGCAAAGCCTTCGACACTGTCCCACACCACATCCTGGTCTCCAAACTGGTGACACATGGGTGTGATGGGTGACCACTAGATGGATAAGGAACTGGCTTGATGGCCGCACCCAAAGAGTGGCTGTCAATGGCTCCATGTCCCAGTGGAGGCCAGGGACAAGTGGAGTCCCTCAGGGATCAGTCCTGGGACCTGTCTTATTCAACATCTTTGTGGGTGACATGGACAGTGGCATTGAGTGCACCCTCAGCAAGTTTGCTGATGACACCAAGCTGTGTGATGCAGCAGACACGCTGGAGGGAAGGGAGGCCATCCAGAGGGACCTTGACAGGCTGGAGAGGTGGGCACAAGCCAACCTCATGAAGTTCAATAAGAGCAAGTGCAGGGTCCTGCATCTGGGTCGAGGCAATTCCAGGCACAAATCCAGGCTGGGCAGTGACTGGCTGGAGAGTAGCCCTGAGGAGAGAGACTTGGGGGGGGGGTGCTGGGGGACGAAAAGCTCAACAGGAGCTCTCAGTGTGCACTTGCAGCCCGCAAAGCCAATCAGATCCTGGGCTGCATCGGGAGAAGTGTGGCTAGCAGGTCGAGGGAGGTGATCCTCCCCCTCTACTCAGCCCTGGTGAGACCCCACCTGGAGTACTGTGTCCAGTTCTGGAGCCCCTATTAGAAGAGGGATGTGGAGGTGCTGGAACATGTCCAGAGAAGGGCCACGAGGATGATCAGAGGGCTGGAGCACCTCTCCTATGAGGACAGACTGAAGGAGTTGGGGCTGTTCAGTCTGCAGAAGAGAGGGCTCCGAGGTGACCTCATTGTGGCCTTCCAGTATCTGAAGGGGGCCTACAGGAAGGCTGGGGAAGGACTTCTCAGGATCTCAGGGAGTGATAGGACTAGGGGGAATGGAATGAAGCTGGAGGTGGGGAGATTCAGGCTGGATGTGAGGAGGAAGTTCTTCCCCATGAGAATGGTGAAACCCTGTAATGGGTTGTCCAGGGAGGTGGTCGAGGCCCCGTCCCTGGGGGTGTTTAAGAGCAGGCTGGATGAGGCTCTGTCCAGCCTGATCTAGTGTGGGGTGTCCCTGCCCATGGCAGGGGGGTTGGAACTAGATGATCCTTGTGGTCCCTTCCAACCCTGAATGAAACTATGAAACTATGAAACTATGAAAGAGTGATTGCCCATTGGAATGGGCTGCCCGGGGAGGTGGTGGAGTCGCCGTCATTGAAGGTGTTCAGAAGGAGACTTGATGGGGTGCTTGGTGCCATGGGTTAGCTGTTTGGGTGGGTTGGATTGGTTGATGGGTTGGACACGATGATCTTGAAGGTCTCTTCCAACCTGGTTTGGTTTATTCTAATAAAAGTTTATTCTAATAAAGAGCTGCCTGCCAGGACCTGAAGGGATCCTGCAGGAAGGCTGCAGAGAGACTTTTGCTGAGGGTGTCTGAGACAGGCTATGGGGGAATGGTTTGAGGCTGAGGCAGAGCAGGGTTGGAGTGGAGCTGAGGAAGAAGTTCTTCGGTATGAGGGTGGTGAGACTCTGGCACAGGCTGCCCAGGAGACTGTGGATGCTTCCTGCCTGGGGGAGTTCAAGGCCAAATTGGATGAGGCCTTGAGCAGCCAAGTCTAATTGAGAGGTGTCCCTGGGCATGGCAGGGAGGTTGGAGTAGATCATGTCTGAGGTCCCTTCCAACCTGAGCCACTCTAGGATTCTGTGTGTCCCTATGCCCTAACCACTGCCTGCAGAGGAGCCGAGCACCCCAAGCCTGCTTTCCCCCACGCACAAGGTCTTGCACTGAGCAGTTTGCAGAGGAGATAATGACATTCCCAATTTGCTTAGAGAAGAGATAGAGGGGGGGAAAAAGAAAGAAGGAAAGCAGGCTAAGTGATGCCTGCCCTGGATATTCAGCTGCTGCTGATCTTGCCCCCTCCTCCAGGAACAGCGTAACCCTAATAATCCTTCTAGCACCCTGTAACGAAGGCTAATAAACACCTAAGGGGTTTGCTTGAACAAAGGATCTTGGCACCGGCCATAGGAAACCCCTAGCCCGTGGCTGGTATGGGGGAAGAACAAGTAGCAGGATGTGGGTTGCCCACCTGAGACCCCCCCAGCTCAGTCCCTCTGTGCCCCCCTGCCTGGTTTCCTGCTCCCCTGGGGGTTTCTGGGGTGAGGGACTTTTGGCAAGGGCTCGTAGGGACAAAAGGAAGTGGAATGGCTGTGAGCTGGAGGAAGGGAGATTTAGATTGGAGATTAGGAAGAAATTCTTTCCAGTGTGGGTGGGGAGGCACTGGTACAAGCTGCCCAGGGAGGCTGTGGATGCCCCTTCCCTGGCGGTGTTCATAGTCAGGTTGGATGAGACCTTGAGCAACCTGGGCTGGTGGAAGGTGTTGATGGGGGTTGGAACTGGATGATATTTAAGGTCCCTTCCATCCCAAACCATTCCATGATTCTGTGATCTTCAGCCATGGAAATGCTGCTGCAGCCTTTTACACAGCAGTTTGTAGGTAACTCTCGGTTCCTTTTGATAGGACATCAACTGGAGCTGGAAGTAGGAGGGGACGAACTGTGGCATGTGGCTTTCCTTTGTGTTAGTATCCATTTGAAGAAGCCTGTAGCATTTTCATTCTCACCTAACAGTAGATGATATTGTCAGAGAGCAGAGACAATCTGGAACTTAGCTGACTCTGTAAGGCAGAAAAAATCCTTTTTCTGGAGCTCTTGAATTCCCTGCTGCAACAAGTTTGTTCAGGTCTGCTGCTGAAGAGGGCATTTGTGATCTGATTTTTAATGGAGCACTCTGCTTCATGTGTTCTGAGGAAAGGCTCACTCTTTAGGAGCCCTTGGCTGTGAATTGCTGTCAGACTAGTGATTGCTTTAATTTTTGTCATAAGGCTTCTGGGCTGTCAGTAACCCAGCTTCATTAAAAGTAATTGTCCTTGCTACATACATAAGCAGGGAGAGTTCTTGTGCTGCATGTAAACAGCTGGCAATAGTTTTTCTTTGCTTCCCACAGTTTCCAGCTCTGGGCTTGAAAAAGTGGGAGAGAGAAGATGGGAAGAAATTTTGGTCTAATGTTTTTGTGTTTGCTTGTCTAGAACAAACTCACAATGCTGGACATAGCATCCAACAGAATCAAGAGGATTGAGAACATCAGTCACTTAACAGAGCTGCAGGAGTTCTGGGTAAGCATAGGATGGAACTGTCCCTGGAATGTCCCTACAGCAAGTGAACAAAAACCTTCTGGTGAGGAGCAATGGGAGGGTGGTGTACATCTATATCTCTGAGTAAGCTCAGATTCACATATTGCACTGGGTTGGGAGGGACCCTCAAAGGTCATCTTGTTCAAGCCCCTTGCACTCAGCAGGGACACCTTCAACTAGATCAGGCTGCCCAGGCCCAAAAGGAATTTGATCTTGAATGTCTCTGGGGATGCCCCCTCGATGGAGGTGTTCAAGGCCAGGCTGGATGAGGCCTTGAGCAGCCTGGGCTGGTGGGAGGTGTCCCTGCCCAAGGCAGGGTTTGGAGCTGGATGGTCTTTAAGGTCCCTACCAACCCACTCTATGATTATCTGCCAGGCAGCAAACAGTGCACAAAGTTTCCACTTCACTGTGGATGGCCGAGGTGAGGAAGTTGTTCTTGAATGGGGGCACAGCTGATCCATTGCTGGGGTTTTTTAATGATTATTTTTTGTTATTGCTGTTAGTGTTTAAAGGTGATACTGCTTTAGTCACTGCTTCTGCATCCAAAAGCAAAGGATGGCTGAAGTCTCCAGGTTGCCAGCAGTTGGAGCATCATCCCCTTGTAATTCCTCTGCAGTGCCAGCAATGAGGCACCTCCTAGGCTTGGTCCCTGGATCAGGGAGCTTGGCACTTTCTGGAGTGGAGGAACAGTTTTGGTGGGAAAGTGATGTAGAGGGGGGAGGAAAATGCCACTTTTCACATCAGTTTGGGACCAATTTTAATGTTTCCTGGGAAATCATGAAAGTAAAGATTTCAGTGTAAGAAAATCTTGGCAGTAAACATTTCTAGCCCTTAAATGTGCAGTGGATCAACTGGGACACTGTTGTAAAGAGACTGTCTCAATGTCTTGCAGGGTGTTTTATCCTAATTCATAGATCACAGAATGGTTGGGTTGGAAGGGACCTTAAAGATCATCCAGTTCCAGGCCTCTGCCTTGGGCAGAGGGACACCTCCCACTAGACCAAGTTACTCGAGGCCTGGATATGCTCTCAGAGGGGTGGAGCCTTTGATCACTACCCCAGGACAGTGTAGGGATGGTTAGCGAGGGCCTGCCTGGAATGTCTGACAGGAAAGCACAGCTGGGAGGCTCCAGGGGGTAAAGGGTCACATAGCCAGGGCCATCTCACATGTGCATGAAGACTGTACAGTGCCACTGCCTTGGGCTTGTAGAAATCCTCCTGTGCGGTGGCTCTGTGGCGAGGCTGCTGCTAACCAGGCTTAGCTTGCAAGTATCTGTTGGTGTGAGCCTCCCCTGTATGTGCCGTGCAGATGAATGACAACCTGGTGGAGAGCTGGAGTGACCTGGATGAACTGAAAGGAGCCAAAAACTTGGAAACCGTCTACCTGGAGCGAAATCCCTTGCAGAAGGACCCCCAGTACCGGCGCAAAATCATGCTGGCCCTCCCCACTGTCCGGCAGATTGACGCCACCTTTGTTCGATTCTAAACCTCCTCCTGCTGCCCTCCTTGGAGAAATGTCCCAGCTGGGTTTTCTATCCACTTAACCACACAGCCCAAGTCTTCAGTACACTGTCACAGAGCAGATGGTCAAGAAAAAGCACTGAGTACCAGATCCTGTGTACGATGCACTCATTGTTTTTGAGATGTTGTTGTTATTATTATTAAATCTTAATATGGAGACTTCTCTCCGTTTCTGCCTCTTGCTGGTGGGGGAGGTTTGGCCAGCATCATTGCCGCAGACTGAAGTCACCTGGAGCCACTTGCTGACTTCTCTTGGCTCTGTGACACAGCTTTGGGTTAGTGACATCCTTGCAAACATCACTGCCAGATCCAGTCACAGTGGTGGTCTGTCAAAGGATGAAAAGATGGGGAACACCGTTCATGTGGGGCAGAGTCAGAGAGAGACACCCATCCAAGTCACCCTCAGAGCTGCATCCGCTCCTTCTCCTCTGTCAAACGATAGAAAACTACAAGAAGAAATAAATGGGAAGGGTGATTGATTGGTGGTGCTTTGATTCATTCTGATCTGTGGTGGATTTGAATCTTTGGAAGCCTGGAATGAATCCCTTTGCCTTCAGCAGGAGATCAGTAGCATTAAACAGGACAATGTGACCCTGTGGAAAATTTTGCAGGTTCCATTTGTGGGCTGTTTTCCTTTTACATGCCCAGCCCAGCTCTGCTGTGAATTAAGATACCACAGAAGTTGCTGGAGGTGGTCAGGTGACACTGGGCTTCATGGTGGGAGCTGCACCCCACCGTGCTCCTGAACTGGGGTGATTGATTCACCTCAGCCTGCTGCAGGTACGTGGTTTTGGAGGTCTTGGAGCCCCCTCATAGCGTCAAGATCACTCCTTGGGGTCTATAAGAGTAGCAGCTTCTTGGCTGCTCCAGTGGCCATCCCTGCTGCACACCCCCATGTTGTCCTCTGGCCTGCTGCCTGGTGGCCTGCCCATTGGTGGGCAGCACCTTGGAGGTGGAGCTGGACTTCAAACAAGGCTGCAAAAAACAGCAGAAGCTTCTGCAGGTATGAGGTAAGCATGGTGCTTTACACTTACATGGCACGCCAAAATTCTTGTAGCAGGCACCCTCCAGGGTGTAGGGGGATACCTACTGCCCCCTCAACGACTCTCTGCAAGTCCCTCACAAAACAAAGGAAATTTGGGCTAGGCTCTTCATCTTATAACCTGGAGTGTTTTGCTTTGTGTGCTATTCAGATGAGTAAGTGCTCTGGTTCAAAACTGCATGGTTTGCTCCTGTGTCCTACCTTTTCCTGTCCCACTCTCCCCTTGTGTCACACCTTTTGTAGCCCCCTTTTCCCCCCTCCTTTTTAGGTCCCCTTCTGTTCCTCCTTTCCCCATCCCCCTGTGCTGAGTCTTTCTCACCACCCTGCATCCCTCCTTTTCCAGTCCCTCTCCCCCTGCTTTTCATGTCACACTGTCTCTCTCTGCACAGTCAGAGACCAGAGAACAGAATTAAGACTCAAGATGGAGTCAAGCACCAAGTAACTTTTATTTGCCTGACAGCAAATTTGCAAATGCAAAGGGGGAGAGAGAAAAAGAAAGGAAAGAAAGAAGAAAGGGTCAGTTGAGATAGCTGCCACCACCACAGACCTGCAGCGTCCTGAAGGCCAACTCATCTTCCACCTCAGTGGGTCCAACGTTGGCAGTCTTTCCTCTTGCATTTGGTCACATTATATATTCATTTCTCTTCTGAGAATCACTTAGCATGTTCTGTGATTAGTTTTGCTTACCCACAGCTTCCACCCAGCAGTGGTGTGCATGCCCAGTACTGTCACTGGAAGGGTTCTGGTGGTCTTCGGGCTGTCTGAACTGTTCTGTCTCCCAGGCCATGGGTTTGAGCACACGTGCAGAGGTTAGGCCAAATTTATTGGAATCAGCTCCACACTCAGGTGTGGAAGAAAGCAGGAAACCTCTGTCTAGTCTTGCGGTCCAATTGATGCTGCACGGCTGTGGCAGTGATGTCAGTTGTTGGCTTTGTGTTCTAGCAACACTGAACCAAAACAAGCAACCAGTCTCTTACACGAAGTTTGCAGAGATGGGGAGTAGCCTCTGGCCTAGTGAGACTAATCAGCAGTGTTGCTTCAGCTAAGATCTCCATGGTGGAATTTTTTACTGCAGGGAAAATATTGTGGGTAGCAGTTGTCATTAAGTGGGTAGCAAAAAAGGTAAAGGCTCTTAAATGACAAGTAACTGAATTTCATTGCTGTTAAAATATGCAGCAGCAGGTTTAGTTGATTAGATGGTGTTGGGTGATAGATTGGACTTGGTGATCTCAAAGGTCTTTTCCAACCTATTCTTTTTTTTACTTTTATTCTCATGCAAGAGTTGGCTTTCCCTCTGGACTTTTATACTTTTGTGTAAAGCTTGAGCAGCCCTTAACTTTCGAATTATTATACTGCATGCACTACTGCTTTGCAACATTCACAGGACTGTGGTGGTGTCAGATGGTTCACTTGCATTTAGCTCCTCAGGGGCCAGGCCTTCCTTTGGGCTGATAGTCTTGGCCAAAGCTGCAATGTTCAGTCCTTGCTGTGAAAGGCAGGAGGTGCTGGCTGGGCAGTTTGCTTTACTTTGTGCCTTTCTGGGGGTGAATCAAAGGGAGTGGGGGGATTGTGGGTGGGCTGGATCTGCCACGTGGGGCAGGGATTGGGCGACCGGCGCTGCGTCCCGGTGTCCGGCGTCCCGGTGGTGAGGGGCCCGGTCTCGGGGTTCTGGTATCCTGCGGTCCGGTTTCTGGAGGGGCCGGGGCCGTGGGGGCCCGTGGCGCGGTCACGCTCGCGGGTCTGACGTCCCGGTTTCTAGGGGGGGACCTCGGTTTGAGGGCCCTGCTTCGGGAAGGTTTTTTTCCGTGGTTGCAGGCCTCCGCAGGAGGGAGGGCAGGGACCTGGGCTGCGGCGGGTGAGGTTTCTTTGCGGTTGGACTTTGCAGGGGATCGGCACAGCGAGGGGGGTCGGTCGTTCGCAGGGAGCCGGCTAGCGGCTCGGAGCCGGCGCTTCAACTGCCGCCGCTCGGTTTTGACCCCCGGGCAGTGATTAGTGATCGGGAGAACGGGACAAAAGCAAGTCATCAGAACTCCCTCCCATCCCCATCTCAGAGAGCGCCTTGGGGATCGTATTATAGTATTGGGATGATGAGTTGAGAGAAGGAAAATCAAAGAAAAAAATGGTTTAAGCTGCATATGCTGCTGTTTGGATCAGGGCTTCACGCCCTACCCCTGGTCCCATATTTAAGGACAAAGACAAGGAAAAGGCAGACAGGCTGGCGTGAGAATATGGGAGAGGTAAAATCAGAGTGGGGGGGCCACCAGGAAATCAGAAGTGGCCTAATCAAGATCCTCAGTGGGACCATCAACAGCTTCAGGGGAGACAGAACATGGGACAAGGAATTGGAGCTGTGCCCAGAAATTTTGATAAAGCCTATAGTGAGCATCAGAGGAAGCCTCCTATGGGGTGGATGCTAGGATTAAAGAGAAGTTTGCAGCTCTATTCTGGAATAGATCCCAGCTCTGCAGCTGGGGTGATACTTCTCAGGATGCAGTTTGTGGCAAAACCATGGGCAGATATTAGAAATTGGAAAAGATTGAGGATTGGCAAGACAGAGGTTTAGAGGAATTACTACGTGAAGCTCGGAAGGTGTTTGTAAGGAGGGATGTAGAGAAACAGAAGGCAAAAGCTAGAATGTTGGAATGTTGGTAACTGCTGTAAGGGTACTGGTGATTATGGATAGAGAGGGAAAAAAAGGTAGAAGTCTTATATGATAAATTAGCCCTCAATAGTAATATTAATGGAGTCCAGAAGACGATGAGTGATTGGATAAATAAAAGAATGTTGATTGATGCTCTGTTTTAAATTTGCCTGACATGGACAAATAATTTGATCTTTTTGTACATCTATATGGGGTGTTGACCCAGGACTGGACTGGAATTAAAAATCCTGTAGGGCATTGTTCCAAGTTATTAGATTCTGTAAGTAGGTGAGGGCCAATTTGCTTATCAGTGACCTTTACTAGTAGAGGAGGCCCAGAAAGCGGCTTTTTGTTTTGTTCTGGTCTCAGATCCCACCGTTGGGATTCCTGATGTATATGGGACTGAAGCTGGGGGTAAAGTGTTAATAACAACTTGGAAAGGAGAGTCACTAATTTCCCCCTGGGAAGGATCTTTTCTTGGTTTTGTTAACAACAGATCCAGCTGTCCGTACTGCAGAACAAGGGTGGACACATGCTTCCTGAGTAAAAGGAGCACTTCAGGAATGTGCCTCTGAACCTGGCTGACTTGCACCTGTAACACCTCTGGTCTGAAGGCTCTGGAACTAGCGAGACAAACCCACCTTTTGAAACATCTGACATTGTGTGACATCGAATCTGCATTGCAAGAAAATACCAAGGATTTCATTCGGTGTATAAAAGATCCTGGGACTTGGTGTCATTGGGGATGGGTAAAGTGTAATGGTAAACTGGCTATTTAGAAAAGTGATGGTAAATTTTTCTGCTGCACTACAATGATGTGCTGAGAGTGTGTGTGGTTATAAATGTATGCTGTTGTAGTTCTAATTTCAAGTGATTAGGACAGAGGATTCATCTGTGTTTTGTGTTAAAGTACCAAAAACTGTGTTCGGCTAGTGGGACCACAGGGACTGCAATACAGAAAGGACTGCTGGATCCATCCACTGAATGGACTGAGGTACCCCAAATGGAGGACATAAAGATGAGTTCCAGTATCAGAATAGGAGTGGTAATGGTCCTTGCCTGAAAATATCACAAACTAGAAAGAGGTCGGGGTTCGAAATTGGTACAACCTCCCTGGACAAGGGAAGGAGACACGGTCCGAGCAGAGCATTGGTGGGATTGAAGGAGGCAAGGCCGGGTAGACCCCTGTAATTGCCACAAAGAAGATCTAGAACCATGGCTGTGGGCAGCAACCCCATAGGCCATGTGAGTGGAGTTGCAAGTCAAACCGGACTCCTAATTCCCAGGATTAACCACTCGGAGGGAGAAAGGTGTCACCCAGGTATTGGTATATATAGCATAGCCACTCACTGTGTATGGCACCTATTAAAGTAAAAGAGGAAATACTTTCAGGCAAGGAACATCAGTTGTTATCTCATTCCCTTTACCAGGAAGTTGAAATTGGGAATCCTTTTGCTTGTTGTAGAATTGTTGCCAAGTTAGGTTATTATGGCTCAAGCCAAATGTAGTAGAAAGAAGGGGAGGGATTGTGAGAAACTGGTTATAATATTTGGCTTTCGCAAGGGGGATTACTGGGGAGCGTGGGGCTGGATCATTGGGCTGATGGTCTGTATTGTGTGGGGTATTGGGAGGGAAAGGGGAGGTGCCAACAGGTCTAAAGACTGGCCAGGTCAAAAGTGCAGGTTTGGTCTGTCCTGATGGAGAGGGGTGGGAGCGTGCTGGGGAATACAAGAATATGTACGCTTTAATATATGAATATGTCTGTTTGCCGTCTCTATCAGCTCACCTCGTGTTGTGGGGGTGCGGCTCTAGCAAGCTCGCTCTGCGCCCAGTGCTGTGTTGCCTTTATTTTATAATAAACTGGTTATAAGTTTTCAGCAGTGAGTTTCTCACAGTCTCCAGAAGCTTTTCATCAGAGGGAAGTTGCTCATCAGCTTGTCTGCAGGTGAGTGTTTTATAGAATAATAGAATCGTTTGGGTTGGAAAAGGCCTTTCAGATTCCGCAGTCCCAACAGCTCACAAACTGCCAAGTCTCATCCCAATCTCTTTGTCTCTTAAGCATCTGCAGGGATGGGGATTCAACCACTTCCCTGGGGAAACTATTCCAGTCTTTTGAGAAGCTTTCAGTGAAGAAGCTTCTTTAACAGGCAACCTAAACATCCTCTGATACAACTTGAGGCCATTTCCTCACATGGGGGGGGGGACAATGAACACCAGAGTGAGCCCCCCCGATGCTGGGAGACCCCAAAATCTAAGATCCTGCAATTCCACTGAAGACACCAGATGAAGGGGGGACCATCAAAGGGTTTAAGTGAGGAGAGCAACAGACAGAAGAGATGGGTGATTGCCAGTGCTAAATGCGCTGACTGCAAAGTGGTCTCGGGGCTGTCAGCCCTGGGAGCCCTGCTCGGAGATGCAGAGCTCTGTGTCTCCTGCGCGGCGGCGTTTGGATCAATAAATCATTAATATTGTTATTGCCTCCCCGCCTCCTCCTTTGGCCGCAGGGGGCCAGGGTGCTGCTGGGACAGGACAGCTCCAAGGCAGGACAGCCCCAGGCGCGGCAGGGGGCCGGGGGCACAGCCGGGCGGGGGAGGCAGGGGCGGCCCTGCGGTGTGCCGAGCGGCTGCGAGAGCTCTGAGGGACGGGGAAGAGCGCTGGGGGGGGGGCAGCTCGGAGCCGGGGCCGCTGTGAGCACCGCGGCGGGGCCGGGGCCGGGGTCTGTGCGCCCCGGGGCTCCCCGCCCCAGCGCTCTGCCGCACCGCAGCGCTCGGCGCCGGCCGCTGCCCCTCCGGCCCGGGCTCGGTGCGAGACCTGCAAGGGGCAGAGGCGCTCGGCTCTGCCGCCAGAGCTCAACCCCAGCCTGCGGCCGCGGAGTGCGGAGGCGGCGCTGGGGCAGAGCTCCGGCGCTGAGCTCTGGCAAGCACCGCGGAGCGCCCTGAGGCAGGGCCCGGGCAGGTGCGGGAGAGGGAGCGGGGGGGGCTCGAGCAGGGGGGGCCTGGGGCGGCCGAGAGGGACGTTTTAAATTCCCTTCTGTAACTGTGAGGTCTCTCCTGGGCCGCTCAGAACACTACAGATGGAGATACAGTTCATAGAGGGAGCAGCAGGGGTGCCCGAAGGCTCTCTGGGGTGCGCGCCAGCGCCGGCGGAGGAGACTGAGCGTCCTGGGGCGCGGGGCGGGGCCGGGGGCGGGGCCTGGGCTCCTCCCAGGGCTTCAGCGCGAGAATTCGAGCGGCCAGAGGCGCCCGGCCCGCGCGGGACCGGCCCCGGCCAGAGGCGCCGCTGAACTTGGGAGTTGCGCTCAGAGGGCAGCTGTGGCAGCGCTCCGGCGGATGGAGACCTGGCAGGCGCCTCAGGGGGGCTTTGGCGGATCCGCGAGGGACAGGAGCCCAGGTGCGAGCGGGGACAGGGAGGGCTGGCCCGGGGAGACCTGCGGGAGCTTAGAGCCTGAGGCGCTCTCCGTGCAGCTTCAACCACCCGTCGGTGCAGATGTCCTCAGTGCAATGAACACGAGGGGGGGCTGCCAGGGCGGCCCGGAGGGCATTCCAGCGGCTGGGGGAGTTCCGGCTCTGCGGGGAAGGCTCAGCCGAGGCGCCGCTAGACGGGCTGGGTGCGAGGACGGCTCCCGAAGCGCAGGGGCAGCGCTGGGGCAGCGCGGGGGGTGGCGGAGCCCTGAAGGCAGCGCTGAGGTGCGTGAGAGGGAACGGGGCTGGGCTGGGGCAGAGCTGCAGCAGCTGAAGGGAGGAGTTTGTGTAGGCAGTGTCTGAGGTGCTGTCATCTCCAGCCCGGAACATACACGTGTTTGTATTGGTTTTAATAAAAGGACATTAAGGGTGGCCGGGCTGGGGGGGGCTGTGTCTGTGAGCGCCACAGAAGGCGCGCGGGGGGGGGCTGTGGGGTGTTGGGGGCTGTGAGCGCCCTGAGGGTTCCCGCGCGGCGGCTTTCCCGCCCTGCCCGCGCCACAGGCACCAGCGCGCGCTGTTCCCGCGCGGCCGCCGCCTGAGGCAAGGGGAGGCGCCTGGCTGTGGGGACTGTGAGCGCCCGGAGGGTCCCGGCCTCACCTGTGCGCCCTTCCCGCCAGAGGGGCTGGCGCGCGCCGCGCGCCTCAGGAGCTGCCGGGGCGGGAACGGGAAGCGGCCGGCGCGGCCCGGGGCAGGGCCGGGCCGGGCCGCAGCCCGCAGCTGCGCTGGGCTTGGGGTCTGGGAGGATCCGCTCCTGGGGCAGAGCTGCGGATGCCGGAGGGCAGGGCAGGCAGCGCAGGGGCTTGGGCAGGTTCGTGAGGGCGCAGGGTGAGACCGGCCGGGGGCAGGGGAATCAGCTCGGGGACAATTTCTGTTTCGTTAAAACCTGAGGCACTTCCCTCTGTAGCTCAGCACCTCCTGAGTGTGCCTCTGCTGTTTGCTCCTTCAGGCAGAACGAAGCTCTGCAGGGAGCAGACTCAGGGACAGAGCAGTGACATTTGGGCACAGAGACTGAGAGGATCTGTGGGGCAGAAAATGCAAACAGAGAAAACCCTGAGGTAAGCAAGAGCAGAGGTGACATCCTGGAGGGAAAACATGGAGGCAGTTTATACAGGATAAAAGCCAAAGCTTTCGGAGGGAAAAGCTGAGGCAATGTGCTGGGGGCAGAGCGGGCATGGAGGGAACCTGAGGCAATCCACAGGGAGAAGGTGAAAATTGTCCTGAGAAAACCTGAGCAAAGAAGAGGGGACACAGGAAGCAGCTTGGAGGGAAGACTTAAGGCAAATATCTGTGAGACAAGATACAGAAATGAACAGGAAAGTTAACCTATGGGAGACAAGAATGAGGATTTGAGAGGGAAAATCACAGCTTATTTAGGAGGGAGAGTGAGGGGGAGGAAAGGCATGGGAGGGAAGAGCTGAGGAAAGATGGAGGGAGGAAAGGGGATGTTTGGGAGGGAAACAGAGGCCATTTTGGACGGGAGGAAGGGAAATTATGCCTGGAATTGAGAAGGAAATCTGTAGGGCAGAGGATGAAAATGTTGAAAATAGAAGCTATGATAATGCAAGGAGAGAAAGGACATTTTGAACAGAAAAAGCCTGTAGTGATGGAGGAGCAGTGATACCTTTTCCCCTTGGGCAGGGAGGAATTGGCACTGCTGAGGCCTAACTCTGTTCTCCTTCCTCAGAGGCAGCTGGCACAGAGCCCCACTATGGAGCGGCGAGGCAAGGTGTGGGGGGGCGAGAGGAGCTGAGAAGCGGAGGAGCACCGGGCTGAACAGCTGGACATGGGCAAGGCGCCCTGGGCAATGAGACCTCCCTCTCAATTTGGCTGTGGTAACACAAGATCTTTGCCAGCACCGTTAGGGTGCCCTGGTTGACTTTGTGCTGGGCGACCTCCCTGTAAGCAGGGCTCGGTCTTTGCTTTTGCTGTTGTAGGCCTTTTGCCACCTAGCTCCTTGGCTGCACGGAGACTGGCCACCCTGTAAGGAGGGTCCGAGCCGGCGTCTCGGCCCGTATGGGGGGAAGTGTAGCTGCCTGGACCCCAGCCCCCCCTGTAAGCAGGGGAGGGCCCTTTAAACAGTTTCTCGGCTGCTGGCGGCCTGGCCAGCGTGACGCCCTGTACTTGGGGCATGTCACAACGATTGGCATCCTGAGGCCCCTCTACCTGCATGCATCCCCGGGGGGGCCAGGTCTGACCCTCTGCTCTCCTGCTCGGGGTTAAGGATGCCTGCCCCACCAGTGGCTGCCCAGAGCTTGCTCCCTCTCTTGGGAAGGGCTGTGTGTGTGGCCCCTCTTGCCTCTGTGTGCCTGAGTCTGCTTGTCCTTTAGGTCCCTTAGAAAAGGCTGTAGCTTAGCTTAGGCTTCCCAGGAGGGAAAGAGGGGCTCTGGGCGGTTCCACGGCAGTCTCCTTGGAGGCCTCGAGTGGGGTGGGAGCTCGGCTTGCCCCTCCTTTGATTGGATGGACACAGCGAAGCCGCTTAAGTCGTCTTGCGGCAAGGTGACCCCCCTGTAGTTCAGGGCCTGGGTCTCTGCCTTCATGGCAGCCTGTTCCCTTGGCACCCTGTCAGATTAACAGCCCCGCACTCAGGGCCTGTGTGACGAGTTATGGAGCCTTCTGTGCCGTTCTGTCCCCTTCTGTCCCCAGCAGCCACCCAAGGTCCCTGTAAGCAGGGCTGGGGAGGCTGCTTTTGGCAGCTAACAGGAACAAACCCTTAGAGGGTTGAGGTCAGTCCCTGGGCTCCTGAAGAGGTGGTGTTGTGCTGCAGCCAGGAGGGCCGGCCCGTAAGTGGGCGCAGGCCAGAGCCCGTGGCTCTCCGTGGGGCTTTTTGGGAGTGCCGGGCCGAGAGCGACCGCCCTGTAGGCAGGGAAGTGCGTTGCCGGTGTCCGGCGGGAGGTTCAAGGAGGGACCCCCCCTGTAATCAGGGCGGGTAGATCTGGTCCCGGCCTTTCAGAGGCATGGGGCCAGGGAGTGTGTGGGGCTTATCTTAGCGTGTTGTTCCCCCCCGCCCCACCCCGTCTTCGGGGCTGGGGCCACAGCCCCCCGGCCTTTGGCCGTGATGCCCCACTGCCTGGCTGCTGTCTTCCTGTAGCTGCGGGGCCAGGCCAAGCTCTCAGCTCCCTGGGTTTCGACCCGCCCGTAAGAGGGGTCGGGGTCCGAGTGCCTTTGCGCTCAGCTGGCAGCCTGTGTGGGGCACCCCCCCCGGCTAGCGGGGTGTGGGTCAAGATGCCCCTGAAGCGGAGAGAAGGAGCCTCCGTGGGCCTTTTGGGACCAGGGCCGCCCTGTAAGTCAGGGCCCGGTCAGTGCCCTGGCATCCCGGGCGCTTTGAAATGCCAGCGGCGGCTCCAGCCCCCTGTAAGCAGGGTCATGCAGCCGCTCTGGCCGCTGCGTTGCATGCCCAGCTCCATTGCCCAGGGCGTCTGCTGCGGCGCCCGTCTGCGGTCCCGACCGGAAGTGTGCCGTGCGCCGCTTGGGTGAGTCGAGCAAAAGCGGGAAGACTTTGCAGAGCTGGGGGTGTCTGCGGGCGGGTAGCTGGCCGGGGGGTGCCCATGGGGAGCTGCCTGCGGGGCTGGAGGCTTCCCTCTTTCCCTCGGGCGGGGAGCAACTGGCACTACTGAGGCCTAACTCTGTCCTCCTTCCTTGGCAGTGGCTGGCACAGAAGGAAGAAGAGGCCCGCTGCGGAGCGGCGAGGCGACACACGGCGGAGGCAAGAGGCGGCGAGGCAACACACGGCGGAGGCAAGAGGCGGCGAGGCAAGAGGAGCGGCGTCTGGCTGAAGAGCAGGACAGGAGAAAGGCGCCCTGGGCAATGAGACCTCCCTCTCAATTTGGCTGTGGTAACACAAGATCTTTGCCAGCACCGTTAGGGTGCCCTGGTTGGCTTTGTGCTGGGCGACCTCCCTGTAAGCAGGGCTCGGTCTTTGCTTTTGCTGTTGTAGGCCTTTTGCCACCTAGCTCCTTGGCTGCACGGAGACTGGCAACCCTGTAAGGAGGGTCCGAGCCGGCGTCTCGGCCCGTATGGGGGGAAGTGTAGCTGCCTGGACCCCAGCCCCCCCTGTAAGCAGGGGAGGGCCCTTTAAACAGTTTCTCGGCTGCTGGCGGCCTGGCCAGCGTGACGCCCTGTACTTGGGGCATGTCACAACGATTGGCATCCTGAGGCCCCTCTACCTGCATGCATCCCCGGGGGGGCCAGGTCTGACCCTCTGCTCTCCTGCTCAGGGTTAAGGATGCCTGCCCCACCAGTGGCTGCCCAGAGCTTGCTCCCTCTCTTGGGAAGGGCTGTGTGTGTGGCCCCTCTTGCCTCTGTGTGCCTGAGTCTGCTTGTCCTTTAGGTCCCTTAGAAAAGGCTGTAGCTTAGCTTAGGCTTCCCAGGAGGGAAAGAGGGGCTCTGGGCGGTTCCACGGCAGTCTCCTTGGAGGCCTCGAGTGGGGTGGGAGCTCGGCTTGCCCCTCCTTTGATTGGATGGACACAGCGAAGCCGCTTAAGTCGTCTTGCGGCAAGGTGACCCCCCTGTAGTTCAGGGCCTGGGTCTCTGCCTTCATGGCAGCCTGTTCCCTTGGCACCCTGTCAGCTTAACAGCCCCGCACTCGGGGCCTGTGTGACGAGTTATGGAGCCTTCTGTGCCGTTCTGTCCCCTTCTGTCCCCAGCAGCCACCCAAGGTCCCTGTAAGCAGGGCTGGGGAGGCTGCTTTTGGCAGCTAACAGGAACAAACCCTTAGAAGGTTGAGGTCAGTCCCTGGGCTCCTGAAGAGGTGGTGTTGTGCTGCAGCCAGGAGGGCCGGCCCGTAAGTGGGCGCAGGCCAGAGCCCGTGGCTCTCCGTGGGGCTTTTTGGGAGTGCCGGGCCGAGAGCGACCGCCCTGTAGGCAGGGAAGTGCGTTGCCGGTGTCCGGCGGGAGGTTCAAGGAGGGACCCCCCCTGTAATCAGGGCGGGTAGATCTGGTCCCGGCCTTTCAGAGGCATGGGGCCAGGGAGTGTGTGGGGCTTATCTTAGCGTGTTGTTTCCCCCCGCCCCACCCCGTCTTCGGGGCTGGGGCCACAGCCCCCCGGCCTTTGGCCGTGATGCCCCACTGCCTGGCTGCTGTCTTCCTGTAGCTGCGGGGCCAGGCCAAGCTCTCAGCTCCCTGGGTTTCGACCCGCCCGTAAGAGGGGTCGGGGTCCGAGTGCCTTTGCGCTCAGCTGGCAGCCTGTGTGGGGCACCCCCCCCGGCTAGCGGGGTGTGGGTCAAGATGCCCCTGAAGCGGAGAGAAGGAGCCTCCGTGGGCCTTTTGGGACCAGGGCCGCCCTGTAAGTCAGGGCCCGGTCAGTGCCCTGGCATCCCAGGCGCTTTGAAATGCCAGCGGCGGCTCCAGCCCCCTGTAAGCAGGGTCGTGCAGCCGCTCTGGCCGCTGCGTTGCATGCCCAGCTCCATTGCCCAGGGCGTCTGCTGCGGCGCCTGTCTGCGGTCCCGACCGGAAGTGTGCCGTGCGCCGCTTGGGTGAGTCGAGCGAAAGCGGGAAGACTTTGCAGAGCTGGGGGTGTCTGCGGGCGGGTAGCTGGCCGGGGGGTGCCCATGGGGAGCTGCCTGCGGGGCTGGAGGCTTCCCTCTTTCCCTCGGGCGGGGAGCAACTGGCACTACTGAGGCCTAACTCTGTCCTCCTTCCTTGGCAGTGGCTGGCACAGAAGGAAGAAGAGGCCCGCTGCGGAGCGGCGAGGCAACATACGGCGGATGCAAGAGGCGGCGAGGCAACATACGGCGGAGGCAAGAGGCGGCGAGGCAACATACGGCGGAGGGAAGAGGCGGCGAGGCAAGAGGAGCGGCGTCTGGCTGAAGAGCAGGACAGGAGAAAGGCGCCCTGGGCAATGAGACCTCCCTCTCAATTTGGCTGTGGTAACACAAGATCTTTGCCAGCACCGTTAGGGTGCCCTGGTTGGCTTTGTGCTGGGCGACCTCCCTGTAAGCAGGGCTCGGTCTTTGCTTTTGCTGTTGTAGGCCTTTTGCCACCTAGCTCCTTGGCTGCACGGAGACTGGCCACCCTGTAAGGAGGGTCCGAGCCGGCGTCTCGGCCCGTATGGGGGGAAGTGTAGCTGCCTGGACCCCAGCCCCCCCTGTAAGCAGGGGAGGGCCCTTTAAACAGTTTCTCGGCTGCTGGCGGCCTGGCCAGCGTGACGCCCTGTACTTGGGGCATGTCACAACGATTGGCATCCTGAGGCCCCTCTACCTGCATGCATCCCCGGGGGGGCCAGGTCTGACCCTCTGCTCTCCTGCTCAGGGTTAAGGATGCCTGCCCCACCAGTGGCTGCCCAGAGCTTGCTCCCTCTCTTGGGAAGGGCTGTGTGTGTGGCCCCTCTTGCCTCTGTGTGCCTGAGTCTGCTTGTCCTTTAGGTCCCTTAGAAAAGGCTGTAGCTTAGCTTAGGCTTCCCAGGAGGGAAAGAGGGGCTCTGGGCGGTTCCACGGCAGTCTCCTTGGAGGCCTCGAGTGGGGTGGGAGCTCGGCTTGCCCCTCCTTTGATTGGATGGACACAGCGAAGCCGCTTAAGTCGTCTTGCGGCAAGGTGACCCCCCTGTAGTTCAGGGCCTGGGTCTCTGCCTTCATGGCAGCCTGTTCCCTTGGCACCCTGTCAGATTAACAGCCCCGCACTCGGGGCCTGTGTGACGAGTTATGGAGCCTTCTGTGCCGTTCTGTCCCCTTCTGTCCCCAGCAGCCACCCAAGGTCCCTGTAAGCAGGGCTGGGGAGGCTGCTTTTGGCAGCTAACAGGAACAAACCCTTAGAGGGTTGAGGTCAGTCCCTGGGCTCCTGAAGAGGTGGTGTTGTGCTGCAGCCAGGAGGGCCGGCCCGTAAGTGGGCGCAGGCCAGAGCCCGTGGCTCTCCGTGGGGCTTTTTGGGAGTGCCGGGCCGAGAGCGACCGCCCTGTAGGCAGGGAAGTGCGTTGCCGGTGTCCGGCGGGAGGTTCAAGGAGGGACCCCCCCTGTAATCAGGGCGGGTAGATCTGGTCCCGGCCTTTCAGAGGCATGGGGCCAGGGAGTGTGTGGGGCTTATCTTAGCGTGTTGTTCCCCCCCGCCCCACCCCGTCTTCGGGGCTGGGGCCACAGCCCCCCGGCCTTTGGCCGTGATGCCCCACTGCCTGGCTGCTGTCTTCCTGTAGCTGCGGGGCCAGGCCAAGCTCTCAGCTCCCTGGGTTTCGACCCGCCCGTAAGAGGGGTCGGGGTCCGAGTGCCTTTGCGCTCAGCTGGCAGCCTGTGTGGGGCACCCCCCCCGGCTAGCGGGGTGTGGGTCAAGATGCCCCTGAAGCGGAGAGAAGGAGCCTCCGTGGGCCTTTTGGGACCAGGGCCGCCCTGTAAGTCAGGGCCCGGTCAGTGCCCTGGCATCCCGGGCGCTTTGAAATGCCAGCGGCGGCTCCAGCCCCCTGTAAGCAGGGTCGTGCAGCCGCTCTGGCCGCTGCGTTGCATGCCCAGCTCCATTGCCCAGGGCGTCTGCTGCGGCGCCCGTCTGCGGTCCCGACCGGAAGTGTGCCGTGCGCCGCTTGGGTGAGTCGAGCAAAAGCGGGAAGACTTTGCAGAGCTGGGGGTGTCTGCGGGCGGGTAGCTGGCCGGGGGGTGCCCATGGGGAGCTGCCTGCGGGGCTGGAGGCTTCCCTCTTTCCCTCGGGCGGGGAGCAACTGGCACTACTGAGGCCTAACTCTGTCCTCCTTCCTTGGCAGTGGCTGGCACAGAAGGAAGAAGAGGCCCGCTGCGGAGCGGCGAGGCGACACACGGCGGAGGCAAGAGGCGGCGAGGCAACACACGGCGGAGGCAAGAGGCGGCGAGGCAAGAGGAGCGGCGTCTGGCTGAAGAGCAGGACAGGAGAAAGGCGCCCTGGGCAATGAGACCTCCCTCTCAATTTGGCTGTGGTAACACAAGATCTTTGCCAGCACCGTTAGGGTGCCCTGGTTGGCTTTGTGCTGGGCGACCTCCCTGTAAGCAGGGCTCGGTCTTTGCTTTTGCTGTTGTAGGCCTTTTGCCACCTAGCTCCTTGGCTGCACGGAGACTGGCAACCCTGTAAGGAGGGTCCGAGCCGGCGTCTCGGCCCGTATGGGGGGAAGTGTAGCTGCCTGGACCCCAGCCCCCCCTGTAAGCAGGGGAGGGCCCTTTAAACAGTTTCTCGGCTGCTGGCGGCCTGGCCAGCGTGACGCCCTGTACTTGGGGCATGTCACAACGATTGGCATCCTGAGGCCCCTCTACCTGCATGCATCCCCGGGGGGGCCAGGTCTGACCCTCTGCTCTCCTGCTCAGGGTTAAGGATGCCTGCCCCACCAGTGGCTGCCCAGAGCTTGCTCCCTCTCTTGGGAAGGGCTGTGTGTGTGGCCCCTCTTGCCTCTGTGTGCCTGAGTCTGCTTGTCCTTTAGGTCCCTTAGAAAAGGCTGTAGCTTAGCTTAGGCTTCCCAGGAGGGAAAGAGGGGCTCTGGGCGGTTCCACGGCAGTCTCCTTGGAGGCCTCGAGTGGGGTGGGAGCTCGGCTTGCCCCTCCTTTGATTGGATGGACACAGCGAAGCCGCTTAAGTCGTCTTGCGGCAAGGTGACCCCCCTGTAGTTCAGGGCCTGGGTCTCTGCCTTCATGGCAGCCTGTTCCCTTGGCACCCTGTCAGCTTAACAGCCCCGCACTCGGGGCCTGTGTGACGAGTTATGGAGCCTTCTGTGCCGTTCTGTCCCCTTCTGTCCCCAGCAGCCACCCAAGGTCCCTGTAAGCAGGGCTGGGGAGGCTGCTTTTGGCAGCTAACAGGAACAAACCCTTAGAGGGTTGAGGTCAGTCCCTGGGCTCCTGAAGAGGTGGTGTTGTGCTGCAGCCAGGAGGGCCGGCCCGTAAGTGGGCGCAGGCCAGAGCCCGTGGCTCTCCGTGGGGCTTTTTGGGAGTGCCAGGCCGAGAGCGACCGCCCTGTAGGCAGGGAAGTGCGTTGCCGGTGTCCGGCGGGAGGTTCAAGGAGGGACCCCCCCTGTAATCAGGGCGGGTAGATCTGGTCCCGGCCTTTCAGAGGCATGGGGCCAGGGAGCGTGTGGGGCTTATCTTAGCGTGTTGTTCCCCCCCGCCCCACCCCGTTTTCGGGGCTGGGGCCACAGCCCCCCGGCCTTTGGCCGTGATGCCCCACTGCCTGGCTGCTGTCTTCCTGTAGCTGCGGGGCCAGGCCAAGCTCTCAGCTCCCTGGGTTTCGACCCGCCCGTAAGAGGGGTCGGGGTCCGAGTGCCTTTGCGCTCAGCTGGCAGCCTGTGTGGGGCACCCCCCCCCGGCTAGCGGGGTGTGGGTCAAGATGCCCCTGAAGCGGAGAGAAGGAGCCTCCGTGGGCCTTTTGGGACCAGGGCCGCCCTGTAAGTCAGGGCCCGGTCAGTGCCCTGGCATCCCAGGCGCTTTGAAATGCCAGCGGCGGCTCCAGCCCCCTGTAAGCAGGGTCGTGCAGCCGCTCTGGCCGCTGCGTTGCATGCCCAGCTCCATTGCCCAGGGCGTCTGCTGCAGCGCCTGTCTGCGGTCCCGACCGGAAGTGTGCCGTGCGCCGCTTGGGTGAGTCGAGCGAAAGCGGGAAGACTTTGCAGAGCTGGGGGTGTCTGCGGGCGGGTAGCTGGCCGGGGGGTGCCCATGGGGAGCTGCCTGCGGGGCTGGAGGCTTCCCTCTTTCCCTCGGGCGGGGAGCAACTGGCACTACTGAGGCCTAACTCTGTCCTCCTTCCTTGGCAGTGGCTGGCACAGAAGGAAGAAGAGGCCCGCTGCGGAGCGGCGAGGCAACATACGGCGGATGCAAGAGGCGGCGAGGCAACATACGGCGGAGGCAAGAGGCGGCGAGGCAACATACGGCGGAGGCAAGAGGCGGCGAGGCAAGAGGAGCGGCGTCTGGCTGAAGAGCAGGACAGGAGAAAGGCGCCCTGGGCAATGAGACCTCCCTCTCAATTTGGCTGTGGTAACACAAGATCTTTGCCAGCACCGTTAGGGTGCCCTGGTTGGCTTTGTGCTGGGCGACCTCCCTGTAAGCAGGGCTCGGTCTTTGCTTTTGCTGTTGTAGGCCTTTTGCCACCTAGCTCCTTGGCTGCACGGAGACTGGCCACCCTGTAAGGAGGGTCCGAGCCGGCGTCTCGGCCCGTATGGGGGGAAGTGTAGCTGCCTGGACCCCAGCCCCCCCTGTAAGCAGGGGAGGGCCCTTTAAACAGTTTCTCGGCTGCTGGCGGCCTGGCCAGCGTGACGCCCTGTACTTGGGGCATGTCACAACGATTGGCATCCTGAGGCCCCTCTACCTGCATGCATCCCCGGGGGGGCCAGGTCTGACCCTCTGCTCTCCTGCTCAGGGTTAAGGATGCCTGCCCCACCAGTGGCTGCCCAGAGCTTGCTCCCTCTCTTGGGAAGGGCTGTGTGTGTGGCCCCTCTTGCCTCTGTGTGCCTGAGTCTGCTTGTCCTTTAGGTCCCTTAGAAAAGGCTGTAGCTTAGCTTAGGCTTCCCAGGAGGGAAAGAGGGGCTCTGGGCGGTTCCACGGCAGTCTCCTTGGAGGCCTCGAGTGGGGTGGGAGCTCGGCTTGCCCCTCCTTTGATTGGATGGACACAGCGAAGCCGCTTAAGTCGTCTTGCGGCAAGGTGACCCCCCTGTAGTTCAGGGCCTGGGTCTCTGCCTTCATGGCAGCCTGTTCCCTTGGCACCCTGTCAGATTAACAGCCCCGCACTCGGGGCCTGTGTGACGAGTTATGGAGCCTTCTGTGCCGTTCTGTCCCCTTCTGTCCCCAGCAGCCACCCAAGGTCCCTGTAAGCAGGGCTGGGGAGGCTGCTTTTGGCAGCTAACAGGAACAAACCCTTAGAGGGTTGAGGTCAGTCCCTGGGCTCCTGAAGAGGTGGTGTTGTGCTGCAGCCAGGAGGGCCGGCCCGTAAGTGGGCGCAGGCCAGAGCCCGTGGCTCTCCGTGGGGCTTTTTGGGAGTGCCAGGCCGAGAGCGACCGCCCTGTAGGCAGGGAAGTGCGTTGCCGGTGTCCGGCGGGAGGTTCAAGGAGGGACCCCCCCTGTAATCAGGGCGGGTAGATCT
>NW_027144958.1:0-30134 GCF_026170545.1 Melanerpes formicivorus
AAACTAATGAAAACATTGTTGGGGTAAAACCTAAAGGGAAAGACCTAGCACCAAATCCAATTTGCCATCTGATCTAACTTCTGGAGGCAGTCAAAATGATCCTTAGAATTCTTCCCTACCTTATTCCTGTGCTGAGATACAGGCTGCTCCAACCTGCTGTAAAATGCTTGATTTCGAGAGTGAGCGAAACTAATGAAAAACATTGTTGGGGTAAAACCTAAAGGGAAAGACCTAGCACCAAATCCAATTTGCCATCTGATCTAACTTCTGGAGGCAGTCAAAATGAGTATTTGAATTCTTCCCTACCTTATTCCTGTGCTGAGATACAGGCTGCTCCAACCTGCTGTAAAATGCTTGATTTCGAGAGTGAGCGAAACTAATGAAAACATTGTTGGGGTAAAACCTAAAGGGAAAGACCTAGCACCAAATCCAATTTGCCATCTGATCTAACTTCTGGAGGCAGTCAAAATGATCCTTAGAATTCTTCCCTACCTTATTCCTGTGCTGAGATACAGGCTGCTCCAACCTGCTGTAAAATGCTTGATTTCGAGAGTGAGCGAAACTAACGAAAACATTGTTGGGGTAAAACCTAAAGGGAAAGACCTAGCACCAAATCCAATTTGCCATCTGATCTAACTTCTGGAGGCAGTCAAAATGATCCTTAGAATTCTTCCCTACCTTATTCCTGTGCTGAGATACAGGCTGCTCAAACCTGCTGTAAAATGCTTGATTTTGAGAGTGAGCAAAACTAATGAAAACATTGTTGGGGTAAAACCTAAAGGGAAAGACCTAGCACCAAATCCAATTTGCCATCTGATCTAACTTCTGGAGGCAGTCAAAATGATCCTTAGAATTCTTCCCTACCTTATTCCTGTGCTGAGATACAGGCTGCTCCAACCTGCTGTAAAATGCTTGATTTCGAGAGTGAGCGAAACTAATGAAAACATTGTTGGGGTAAAACCTAAAGGGAAAGACCTAGCACCAAATCCAATTTGCCATCTGATCTAACTTCTGGAGGCAGTCAAAATGATCCTTAGAATTCTTCCCTACCTTATTCCTGTGCTGAGATACAGGCTGCTCCAACCTGCTGTAAAATGCTTGATTTCGAGAGTGAGCGAAACTAATGAAAACATTGTTGGGGTAAAACCTAAAGGGAAAGACCTAGCACCAAATCCAATTTGCCATCTGATCTAACTTCTGGAGGCAGTCAAAATGATCCTTAGAATTCTTCCCTACCTTATTCCTGTGCTGAGATACAGGCTGCTCCAACCTGCTGTAAAATGCTTGATTTCGAGAGTGAGCGAAACTAATGAAAACATTGTTGGGGTAAAACCTAAAGGGAAAGACCTAGCACCAAATCCAATTTGCCATCTGATCTAACTTCTGGAGGCAGTCAAAATGAGTATTTGAATTCTTCCCTACCTTATTCCTGTGCTGAGATACAGGCTGCTCCAACCTGCTGTAAAATGCTTGATTTCGAGAGTGAGCGAAACTAATGAAAACATTGTTGGGGTAAAACCTAAAGGGAAAGACCTAGCACCAAATCCAATTTGCCATCTGATCTAACTTCTGGAGGCAGTCAAAATGATCCTTAGAATTCTTCCCTACCTTATTCCTGTGCTGAGATACAGGCTGCTCCAACCTGCTGTAAAATGCTTGATTTCGAGAGTGAGCGAAACTAATGAAAACATTGTTGGGGTAAAACCTAAAGGGAAAGACCTAGCACCAAATCCAATTTGCCATCTGATCTAACTTCTGGAGGCAGTCAAAATGAGTATTTGAATTCTTCCCTACCTTATTCCTGTGCTGAGATACAGGCTGCTCCAACCTGCTGTAAAATGCTTGATTTCGAGAGTGAGCGAAACTAATGAAAACATTGTTGGGGTAAAACCTAAAGGGAAAGACCTAGCACCAAATCCAATTTGCCATCTGATCTAACTTCTGGAGGCAGTCAAAATGATCCTTAGAATTCTTCCCTACCTTATTCCTGTGCTGAGATACAGGCTGCTCCAACCTGCTGTAAAAATGCTTGATTTCGAGAGTGAGCGAAACTAATGAAAACATTGTTGGGGTAAAACCTAAAGGGAAAGACCTAGCACCAAATCCAATTTGCCATCTGATCTAACTTCTGGAGGCAGTCAAAATGATCCTTAGAATTCTTCCCTACCTTATTCCTGTGCTGAGATACAGGCTGCTCCAACCTGCTGTAAAATGCTTGATTTCGAGAGTGAGCGAAACTAATGAAAACATTGTTGGGGTAAAACCTAAAGGGAAAGACCTAGCACCAAATCCAATTTGCCATCTGATCTAACTTCTGGAGGCAGTCAAAATGATCCTTAGAATTCTTCCCTACCTTATTCCTGTGCTGAGATACAGGCTGCTCCAACCTGCTGTAAAATGCTTGATTTCGAGAGTGAGCGAAACTAATGAAAACATTGTTGGGGTAAAACCTAAAGGGAAAGACCTAGCACCAAATCCAATTTGCCATCTGATCTAACTTCTGGAGGCAGTCAAAATGATCCTTAGAATTCTTCCCTACCTTATTCCTGTGCTGAGATACAGGCTGCTCCAACCTGCTGTAAAATGCTTGATTTCGAGAGTGAGCGAAACTAATGAAAACATTGTTGGGGTAAAACCTAAAGGGAAAGACCTAGCACCAAATCCAATTTGCCATCTGATCTAACTTCTGGAGGCAGTCAAAATGATCCTTAGAATTCTTCCCTACCTTATTCCTGTGCTGAGATACAGGCTGCTCCAACCTGCTGTAAAATGCTTGATTTCGAGAGTGAGCGAAACTAATGAAAACATTGTTGGGGTAAAACCTAAAGGGAAAGACCTAGCACCAAATCCAATTTGCCATCTGATCTAACTTCTGGAGGCAGTCAAAATGATCCTTAGAATTCTTCCCTACCTTATTCCTGTGCTGAGATACAGGCTGCTCCAACCTGCTGTAAAATGCTTGATTTCGAGAGTGAGCGAAACTAATGAAAACATTGTTGGGGTAAAACCTAAAGGGAAAGACCTAGCACCAAATCCAATTTGCCATCTGATCTAACTTCTGGAGGCAGTCAAAATGATCCTTAGAATTCTTCCCTACCTTATTCCTGTGCTGAGATACAGGCTGCTCCAACCTGCTGTAAAATGCTTGATTTCGAGAGTGAGGCGAAACTAATGAAAACATTGTTGGGGTAAAACCTAAAGGGAAAGACCTAGCACCAAATCCAATTTGCCATCTGATCTAACTTCTGGAGGCAGTCAAAATGATCCTTAGAATTCTTCCCTACCTTATTCCTGTGCTGAGATACAGGCTGCTCCAACCTGCTGTAAAATGCTTGATTTCGAGAGTGAGCGAAACTAATGAAAACATTGTTGGGGTAAAACCTAAAGGGAAAGACCTAGCACCAAATCCAATTTGCCATCTGATCTAACTTCTGGAGGCAGTCAAAATGATCCTTAGAATTCTTCCCTACCTTATTCCTGTGCTGAGATACAGGCTGCTCCAACCTGCTGTAAAATGCTTGATTTCGAGAGTGAGCGAAACTAATGAAAACATTGTTGGGGTAAAACCTAAAGGGAAAGACCTAGCACCAAATCCAATTTGCCATCTGATCTAACTTCTGGAGGCAGTCAAAATGATCCTTAGAATTCTTCCCTACCTTATTCCTGTGCTGAGATACAGGCTGCTCCAACCTGCTGTAAAATGCTTGATTTCGAGAGTGAGCGAAACTAATGAAAACATTGTTGGGGTAAAACCTAAAGGGAAAGACCTAGCACCAAATCCAATTTGCCATCTGATCTAACTTCTGGAGGCAGTCAAAATGATCCTTAGAATCCTTCACTACCTTATTCCTGTGCTGAGATACAGGCTGCTCCAACCTGCTGTAAAATGCTTGATTTCGAGAGTGAGCGAAACTAATGAAAACATTGTTGGGGTAAAACCTAAAGGGAAAGACCTAGCACCAAATCCAATTTGCCATCTGATCTAACTTCTGGAGGCAGTCAAAATGATCCTTAGAATTCTTCCCTACCTTATTCCTGTGCTGAGATACAGGCTGCTCCAACCTGCTGTAAAATGCTTGATTTCGAGAGTGAGCGAAACTAATGAAAACATTGTTGGGGTAAAACCTAAAGGGAAAGACCTAGCACCAAATCCAATTTGCCATCTGATCTAACTTCTGGAGGCAGTCAAAATGAGTATTTGAATTCTTCCCTACCTTATTCCTGTGCTGAGATACAGGCTGCTCCAACCTGCTGTAAAATGCTTGATTTCGAGAGTGAGCGAAACTAATGAAAACATTGTTGGGGTAAAACCTAAAGGGAAAGACCTAGCACCAAATCCAATTTGCCATCTGATCTAACTTCTGGAGGCAGTCAAAATGATCCTTAGAATTCTTCCCTACCTTATTCCTGTGCTGAGATACAGGCTGCTCCAACCTGCTGTAAAATGCTTGATTTCGAGAGTGAGCGAAACTAATGAAAACATTGTTGGGGTAAAACCTAAAGGGAAAGACCTAGCACCAAATCCAATTTGCCATCTGATCTAACTTCTGGAGGCAGTCAAAATGATCCTTAGAATTCTTCCCTACCTTATTCCTGTGCTGAGATACAGGCTGCTCCAACCTGCTGTAAAATGCTTGATTTCGAGAGTGAGCGAAACTAATGAAAACATTGTTGGGGTAAAACCTAAAGGGAAAGACCTAGCACCAAATTCCATTGGCCATCTGATCTAACTTCTGGAGGCAGTCAAAATGATCCTTAGAATTCTTCCCTACCTTATTCCTGTGCTGAGATACAGGCTGCTCCAACCTGCTGTAAAATGCTTGATTTCGAGAGTGAGCGAAACTAATGAAAACATTGTTGGGGTAAAACCTAAAGGGAAAGACCTAGCACCAAATCCAATTTGCCATCTGATCTAACTTCTGGAGGCAGTCAAAATGATCCTTAGAATTCTTCCCTACCTTATTCCTGTGCTGAGATACAGGCTGCTCCAACCTGCTGTAAAAATGCTTGATTTCGAGAGTGAGCGAAACTAATGAAAACATTGTTGGGGTAAAACCTAAAGGGAAAGACCTAGCACCAAATCCAATTTGCCATCTGATCTAACTTCTGGAGGCAGTCAAAATGATCCTTAGAATTCTTCCCTACCTTATTCCTGTGCTGAGATACAGGCTGCTCCAACCTGCTGTAAAATGCTTGATTTCGAGAGTGAGCGAAACTAATGAAAACATTGTTGGGGTAAAACCTAAAGGGAAAGACCTAGCACCAAATCCAATTTGCCATCTGATCTAACTTCTGGAGGCAGTCAAAATGATCCTTAGAATTCTTCCCTACCTTATTCCTGTGCTGAGATACAGGCTGCTCCAACCTGCTGTAAAATGCTTGATTTCGAGAGTGAGCGAAACTAATGAAAACATTGTTGGGGTAAAACCTAAAGGGAAAGACCTAGCACCAAATCCAATTTGCCATCTGATCTAACTTCTGGAGGCAGTCAAAATGATCCTTAGAATTCTTCCCTACCTTATTCCTGTGCTGAGATACAGGCTGCTCCAACCTGCTGTAAAATGCTTGATTTTGAGAGTGAGCGAAACTAATGAAAACATTGTTGGGGTAAAACCTAAAGGGAAAGACCTAGCACCAAATTCCATTGGCCATCTGATCTAACTTCTGGAGGCAGTCAAAATGAGTATTTGAATTCTTCCCTACCTTATTCCTGTGCTGAGATACAGGCTGCTCCAACCTGCTGTAAAATGCTTGATTTCGAGAGTGAGCGAAACTAATGAAAACATTGTTGGGGTAAAACCTAAAGGGAAAGACCTAGCACCAAATCCAATTTGCCATCTGATCTAACTTCTGGAGGCAGTCAAAATGAGTATTTGAATTCTTCCCTACCTTATTCCTGTGCTGAGATACAGGCTGCTCCAACCTGCTGTAAAATGCTTGATTTCGAGAGTGAGCGAAACTAATGAAAACATTGTTGGGGTAAAACCTAAAGGGAAAGACCTAGCACCAAATCCAATTTGCCATCTGATCTAACTTCTGGAGGCAGTCAAAATGAGTAATTTGAATTCTTCCCTACCTTATTCCTGTGCTGAGATACAGGCTGCTCCAACCTGCTGTAAAATGCTTGATTTCGAGAGTGAGCGAAACTAATGAAAACATTGTTGGGGTAAAACCTAAAGGGAAAGACCTAGCACCAAATCCAATTTGCCATCTGATCTAACTTCTGGAGGCAGTCAAAATGATCCTTAGAATTCTTCCCTACCTTATTCCTGTGCTGAGATACAGGCTGCTCCAACCTGCTGTAAAATGCTTGATTTCGCGAGTGAGCGAAACTAATGAAAACATTGTTGGGGTAAAACCTAAAGGGAAAGACCTAGCACCAAATCCAATTTGCCATCTGATCTAACTTCTGGAGGCAGTCAAAATGATCCTTAGAATTCTTCCCTACCTTATTCCTGTGCTGAGATACAGGCTGCTCCAACCTGCTGTAAAATGCTTGATTTCGAGAGTGAGCGAAACTAATGAAAACATTGTTGGGGTAAAACCTAAAGGGAAAGACCTAGCACCAAATCCAATTTGCCCATCTGATCTAACTTCTGGAGGCAGTCAAAATGATCCTTAGAATTCTTCCCTACCTTATTCCTGTGCTGAGATACAGGCTGCTCCAACCTGCTGTAAAATGCTTGATTTCGAGAGTGAGCGAAACTAATGAAAACATTGTTGGGGTAAAACCTAAAGGGAAAGACCTAGCACCAAATCCAATTTGCCATCTGATCTAACTTCTGGAGGCAGTCAAAATGATCCTTTGAATTCTTCCCTACCTTATTCCTGTGCTGAGATACAGGCTGCTCCAACCTGCTGTAAAATGCTTGATTTCGAGAGTGAGCGAAACTAATGAAAACATTGTTGGGGTAAAACCTAAAGGGAAAGACCTAGCACCAAATCCAATTTGCCATCTGATCTAACTTCTGGAGGCAGTCAAAATGAGTATTTGAATTCTTCCCTACCTTATTCCTGTGCTGAGATACAGGCTGCTCCAACCTGCTGTAAAATGCTTGATTTCGAGAGTGAGCGAAACTAATGAAAACATTGTTGGGGTAAAACCTAAAGGGAAAGACCTAGCACCAAATCCAATTTGCCATCTGATCTAACTTCTGGAGGCAGTCAAAATGATCCTTAGAATTCTTCCCTACCTTATTCCTGTGCTGAGATACAGGCTGCTCCAACCTGCTGTAAAATGCTTGATTTCGCGAGTGAGCGAAACTAATGAAAACATTGTTGGGGTAAAACCTAAAGGGAAAGACCTAGCACCAAATCCAATTTGCCATCTGATCTAACTTCTGGAGGCAGTCAAAATGATCCTTAGAATTCTTCCCTACCTTATTCCTGTGCTGAGATACAGGCTGCTCCAACCTGCTGTAAAATGCTTGATTTCGAGAGTGAGCGAAACTAATGAAAACATTGTTGGGGTAAAACCTAAAGGGAAAGACCTAGCACCAAATCCAATTTGCCATCTGATCTAACTTCTGGAGGCAGTCAAAATGATCCTTAGAATTCTTCCCTACCTTATTCCTGTGCTGAGATACAGGCTGCTCCAACCTGCTGTAAAATGCTTGATTTCGAGAGTGAGCGAAACTAATGAAAACATTGTTGGGGTAAAACCTAAAGGGAAAGACCTAGCACCAAATCCAATTTGCCATCTGATCTAACTTCTGGAGGCAGTCAAAATGATCCTTTGAATTCTTCCCTACCTTATTCCTGTGCTGAGATACAGGCTGCTCCAACCTGCTGTAAAATGCTTGATTTCGAGAGTGAGCGAAACTAATGAAAACATTGTTGGGGTAAAACCTAAAGGGAAAGACCTAGCACCAAATCCAATTTGCCATCTGATCTAACTTCTGGAGGCAGTCAAAATGAGTATTTGAATTCTTCCCTACCTTATTCCTGTGCTGAGATACAAGCTGCTCCAACCTGCTGTAAAATGCTTGATTTCGAGAGTGAGCGAAACTAATGAAAACATTGTTGGGGTAAAACCTAAAGGGAAAGACCTAGCACCAAATCCAATTTGCCATCTGATCTAACTTCTGGAGGCAGTCAAAATGATCCTTAGAATTCTTCCCTACCTTATTCCTGTGCTGAGATACAGGCTGCTCCAACCTGCTGTAAAATGCTTGATTTCGAGAGTGAGCGAAACTAATGAAAACATTGTTGGGGTAAAACCTAAAGGGAAAGACCTAGCACCAAATCCAATTTGCCATCTGATCTAACTTCTGGAGGCAGTCAAAATGATCCTTAGAATTCTTCCCTACCTTATTCCTGTGCTGAGATACAGGCTGCTCCAACCTGCTGTAAAATGCTTGATTTCGAGAGTGAGCGAAACTAATGAAAACATTGTTGGGGTAAAACCTAAAGGGAAAGACCTAGCACCAAATCCAATTTGCCATCTGATCTAACTTCTGGAGGCAGTCAAAATGATCCTTAGAATTCTTCCCTACCTTATTCCTGTGCTGAGATACAGGCTGCTCCAACCTGCTGTAAAATGCTTGATTTCGAGAGTGAGCGAAACTAATGAAAACATTGTTGGGGTAAAACCTAAAGGGAAAGACCTAGCACCAAATCCAATTTGCCATCTGATCTAACTTCTGGAGGCAGTCAAAATGATCCTTAGAATTCTTCCCTACCTTATTCCTGTGCTGAGATACAGGCTGCTCCAACCTGCTGTAAAATGCTTGATTTCGAGAGTGAGCGAAACTAATGAAAACATTGTTGGGGTAAAACCTAAAGGGAAAGACCTAGCACCAAATCCAATTTGCCATCTGATCTAACTTCTGGAGGCAGTCAAAATGATCCTTAGAATTCTTCCCTACCTTATTCCTGTGCTGAGATACAGGCTGCTCCAACCTGCTGTAAAATGCTTGATTTCGAGAGTGAGCGAAACTAATGAAAACATTGTTGGGGTAAAACCTAAAGGGAAAGACCTAGCACCAAATCCAATTTGCCATCTGATCTAACTTCTGGAGGCAGTCAAAATGATCCTTAGAATTCTTCCCTACCTTATTCCTGTGCTGAGATACAGGCTGCTCCAACCTGCTGTAAAATGCTTGATTTCGAGAGTGAGCGAAACTAATGAAAACATTGTTGGGGTAAAACCTAAAGGGAAAGACCTAGCACCAAATCCAATTTGCCATCTGATCTAACTTCTGGAGGCAGTCAAAATGATCCTTAGAATTCTTCCCTACCTTATTCCTGTGCTGAGATACAGGCTGCTCCAACCTGCTGTAAAATGCTTGATTTCGAGAGTGAGCGAAACTAATGAAAACATTGTTGGGGTAAAACCTAAAGGGAAAGACCTAGCACCAAATCCAATTTGCCATCTGATCTAACTTCTGGAGGCAGTCAAAATGATCCTTAGAATTCTTCCCTACCTTATTCCTGTGCTGAGATACAGGCTGCTCCAACCTGCTGTAAAATGCTTGATTTCGAGAGTGAGCGAAACTAATGAAAACATTGTTGGGGTAAAACCTAAAGGGAAAGACCTAGCACCAAATCCAATTTGCCATCTGATCTAACTTCTGGAGGCAGTCAAAATGATCCTTAGAATTCTTCCCTACCTTATTCCTGTGCTGAGATACAGGCTGCTCCAACCTGCTGTAAAATGCTTGATTTCGAGAGTGAGCGAAACTAATGAAAACATTGTTGGGGTAAAACCTAAAGGGAAAGACCTAGCACCAAATCCAATTTGCCATCTGATCTAACTTCTGGAGGCAGTCAAAATGATCCTTAGAATTCTTCCCTACCTTATTCCTGTGCTGAGATACAGGCTGCTCCAACCTGCTGTAAAATGCTTGATTTCGAGAGTGAGCGAAACTAATGAAAACATTGTTGGGGTAAAACCTAAAGGGAAAGACCTAGCACCAAATCCAATTTGCCATCTGATCTAACTTCTGGAGGCAGTCAAAATGATCCTTAGAATTCTTCCCTACCTTATTCCTGTGCTGAGATACAGGCTGCTCCAACCTGCTGTAAAATGCTTGATTTCGAGAGTGAGCGAAACTAATGAAAACATTGTTGGGGTAAAACCTAAAGGGAAAGACCTAGCACCAAATCCAATTTGCCATCTGATCTAACTTCTGGAGGCAGTCAAAATGATCCTTTGAATTCTTCCCTACCTTATTCCTGTGCTGAGATACAGGCTGCTCCAACCTGCTGTAAAATGCTTGATTTCGAGAGTGAGCGAAACTAATGAAAACATTGTTGGGGTAAAACCTAAAGGGAAAGACCTAGCACCAAATCCAATTTGCCATCTGATCTAACTTCTGGAGGCAGTCAAAATGATCCTTAGAATTCTTCCCTACCTTATTCCTGTGCTGAGATACAGGCTGCTCCAACCTGCTGTAAAATGCTTGATTTCGAGAGTGAGCGAAACTAATGAAAACATTGTTGGGGTAAAACCTAAAGGGAAAGACCTAGCACCAAATCCAATTTGCCATCTGATCTAACTTCTGGAGGCAGTCAAAATGATCCTTAGAATTCTTCACTACCTTATTCCTGTGCTGAGATACAGGCTGCTCCAACCTGCTGTAAAATGCTTGATTTCGAGAGTGAGCGAAACTAATGAAAACATTGTTGGGGTAAAACCTAAAGGGAAAGACCTAGCACCAAATCCAATTTGCCATCTGATCTAACTTCTGGAGGCAGTCAAAATGATCCTTAGAATTCTTCCCTACCTTATTCCTGTGCTGAGATACAGGCTGCTCCAACCTGCTGTAAAATGCTTGATTTCGAGAGTGAGCGAAACTAATGAAAACATTGTTGGGGTAAAACCTAAAGGGAAAGACCTAGCACCAAATCCAATTTGCCATCTGATCTAACTTCTGGAGGCAGTCAAAATGAGTATTTGAATTCTTCCCTACCTTATTCCTGTGCTGAGATACAGGCTGCTCCAACCTGCTGTAAAATGCTTGATTTCGAGAGTGAGCGAAACTAATGAAAACATTGTTGGGGTAAAACCTAAAGGGAAAGACCTAGCACCAAATCCAATTTGCCATCTGATCTAACTTCTGGAGGCAGTCAAAATGATCCTTAGAATTCTTCCCTACCTTATTCCTGTGCTGAGATACAGGCTGCTCCAACCTGCTGTAAAATGCTTGATTTCGAGAGTGAGCGAAACTAATGAAAACATTGTTGGGGTAAAACCTAAAGGGAAAGACCTAGCACCAAATCCAATTTGCCATCTGATCTAACTTCTGGAGGCAGTCAAAATGATCCTTAGAATTCTTCCCTACCTTATTCCTGTGCTGAGATACAGGCTGCTCCAACCTGCTGTAAAATGCTTGATTTCGAGAGTGAGCGAAACTAATGAAAACATTGTTGGGGTAAAACCTAAAGGGAAAGACCTAGCACCAAATTCCATTGGCCATCTGATCTAACTTCTGGAGGCAGTCAAAATGATCCTTAGAATTCTTCCCTACCTTATTCCTGTGCTGAGATACAGGCTGCTCCAACCTGCTGTAAAATGCTTGATTTCGAGAGTGAGCGAAACTAATGAAAACATTGTTGGGGTAAAACCTAAAGGGAAAGACCTAGCACCAAATCCAATTTGCCATCTGATCTAACTTCTGGAGGCAGTCAAAATGATCCTTAGAATTCTTCCCTACCTTATTCCTGTGCTGAGATACAGGCTGCTCCAACCTGCTGTAAAATGCTTGATTTCGAGAGTGAGCGAAACTAATGAAAACATTGTTGGGGTAAAACCTAAAGGGAAAGACCTAGCACCAAATCCAATTTGCCATCTGATCTAACTTCTGGAGGCAGTCAAAATGATCCTTAGAATTCTTCCCTACCTTATTCCTGTGCTGAGATACAGGCTGCTCCAACCTGCTGTAAAATGCTTGATTTCGAGAGTGAGCGAAACTAATGAAAACATTGTTGGGGTAAAACCTAAAGGGAAAGACCTAGCACCAAATCCAATTTGCCATCTGATCTAACTTCTGGAGGCAGTCAAAATGATCCTTAGAATTCTTCCCTACCTTATTCCTGTGCTGAGATACAGGCTGCTCCAACCTGCTGTAAAATGCTTGATTTCGAGAGTGAGCGAAACTAATGAAAACATTGTTGGGGTAAAACCTAAAGGGAAAGACCTAGCACCAAATCCAATTTGCCATCTGATCTAACTTCTGGAGGCAGTCAAAATGATCCTTAGAATTCTTCCCTACCTTATTCCTGTGCTGAGATACAGGCTGCTCCAACCTGCTGTAAAATGCTTGATTTTGAGAGTGAGCGAAACTAATGAAAACATTGTTGGGGTAAAACCTAAAGGGAAAGACCTAGCACCAAATTCCATTGGCCATCTGATCTAACTTCTGGAGGCAGTCAAAATGAGTATTTGAATTCTTCCCTACCTTATTCCTGTGCTGAGATACAGGCTGCTCCAACCTGCTGTAAAATGCTTGATTTCGAGAGTGAGCGAAACTAATGAAAACATTGTTGGGGTAAAACCTAAAGGGAAAGACCTAGCACCAAATCCAATTTGCCATCTGATCTAACTTCTGGAGGCAGTCAAAATGATCCTTAGAATTCTTCCCTACCTTATTCCTGTGCTGAGATACAGGCTGCTCCAACCTGCTGTAAAATGCTTGATTTCGAGAGTGAGCGAAACTAATGAAAACATTGTTGGGGTAAAACCTAAAGGGAAAGACCTAGCACCAAATCCAATTTGCCATCTGATCTAACTTCTGGAGGCAGTCAAAATGATCCTTAGAATTCTTCCCTACCTTATTCCTGTGCTGAGATACAGGCTGCTCCAACCTGCTGTAAAATGCTTGATTTCGAGAGTGAGCGAAACTAATGAAAACATTGTTGGGGTAAAACCTAAAGGGAAAGACCTAGCACCAAATCCAATTTGCCATCTGATCTAACTTCTGGAGGCAGTCAAAATGATCCTTAGAATTCTTCCCTACCTTATTCCTGTGCTGAGATACAGGCTGCTCCAACCTGCTGTAAAATGCTTGATTTCGCGAGTGAGCGAAACTAATGAAAACATTGTTGGGGTAAAACCTAAAGGGAAAGACCTAGCACCAAATCCAATTTGCCATCTGATCTAACTTCTGGAGGCAGTCAAAATGATCCTTAGAATTCTTCCCTACCTTATTCCTGTGCTGAGATACAGGCTGCTCCAACCTGCTGTAAAATGCTTGATTTCGAGAGTGAGCGAAACTAATGAAAACATTGTTGGGGTAAAACCTAAAGGGAAAGACCTAGCACCAAATCCAATTTGCCATCTGATCTAACTTCTGGAGGCAGTCAAAATGATCCTTAGAATTCTTCCCTACCTTATTCCTGTGCTGAGATACAGGCTGCTCCAACCTGCTGTAAAATGCTTGATTTCGAGAGTGAGCGAAACTAATGAAAACATTGTTGGGGTAAAACCTAAAGGGAAAGACCTAGCACCAAATCCAATTTGCCATCTGATCTAACTTCTGGAGGCAGTCAAAATGAGTATTTGAATTCTTCCCTACCTTTTTCCTGTGCTGAGATACAGGCTGCTCCAACCTGCTGTAAAATGCTTGATTTCGAGAGTGAGCGAAACTAATGAAAACATTGTTGGGGTAAAACCTAAAGGGAAAGACCTAGCACCAAATCCAATTTGCCATCTGATCTAACTTCTGGAGGCAGTCAAAATGATCCTTAGAATTCTTCCCTACCTTATTCCTGTGCTGAGATACAGGCTGCTCCAACCTGCTGTAAAATGCTTGATTTCGCGAGTGAGCGAAACTAATGAAAACATTGTTGGGGTAAAACCTAAAGGGAAAGACCTAGCACCAAATCCAATTTGCCATCTGATCTAACTTCTGGAGGCAGTCAAAATGATCCTTAGAATTCTTCCCTACCTTATTCCTGTGCTGAGATACAGGCTGCTCCAACCTGCTGTAAAATGCTTGATTTCGAGAGTGAGCGAAACTAATGAAAACATTGTTGGGGTAAAACCTAAAGGGAAAGACCTAGCACCAAATCCAATTTGCCATCTGATCTAACTTCTGGAGGCAGTCAAAATGATCCTTAGAATTCTTCCCTACCTTATTCCTGTGCTGAGATACAGGCTGCTCCAACCTGCTGTAAAATGCTTGATTTCGCGAGTGAGCGAAACTAATGAAAACATTGTTGGGGTAAAACCTAAAGGGAAAGACCTAGCACCAAATCCAATTTGCCATCTGATCTAACTTCTGGAGGCAGTCAAAATGATCCTTTGAATTCTTCCCTACCTTATTCCTGTGCTGAGATACAGGCTGCTCCAACCTGCTGTAAAATGCTTGATTTCGAGAGTGAGCGAAACTAATGAAAACATTGTTGGGGTAAAACCTAAAGGGAAAGACCTAGCACCAAATCCAATTTGCCATCTGATCTAACTTCTGGAGGCAGTCAAAATGATCCTTAGAATTCTTCCCTACCTTATTCCTGTGCTGAGATACAGGCTGCTCCAACCTGCTGTAAAATGCTTGATTTCGAGAGTGAGCGAAACTAATGAAAACATTGTTGGGGTAAAACCTAAAGGGAAAGACCTAGCACCAAATCCAATTTGCCATCTGATCTAACTTCTGGAGGCAGTCAAAATGATCCTTTGAATTCTTCCCTACCTTATTCCTGTGCTGAGATACAGGCTGCTCCAACCTGCTGTAAAATGCTTGATTTCGAGAGTGAGCGAAACTAATGAAAACATTGTTGGGGTAAAACCTAAAGGGAAAGACCTAGCACCAAATCCAATTTGCCATCTGATCTAACTTCTGGAGGCAGTCAAAATGATCCTTAGAATTCTTCCCTACCTTATTCCTGTGCTGAGATACAGGCTGCTCCAACCTGCTGTAAAATGCTTGATTTCGAGAGTGAGCGAAACTAATGAAAACATTGTTGGGGTAAAACCTAAAGGGAAAGACCTAGCACCAAATCCAATTTGCCATCTGATCTAACTTCTGGAGGCAGTCAAAATGATCCTTAGAATTCTTCCCTACCTTATTCCTGTGCTGAGATACAGGCTGCTCCAACCTGCTGTAAAATGCTTGATTTCGAGAGTGAGCGAAACTAATGAAAACATTGTTGGGGTAAAACCTAAAGGGAAAGACCTAGCACCAAATCCAATTTGCCATCTGATCTAACTTCTGGAGGCAGTCAAAATGATCCTTAGAATTCTTCCCTACCTTATTCCTGTGCTGAGATACAGGCTGCTCCAACCTGCTGTAAAATGCTTGATTTCGAGAGTGAGCGAAACTAATGAAAACATTGTTGGGGTAAAACCTAAAGGGAAAGACCTAGCACCAAATCCAATTTGCCATCTGATCTAACTTCTGGAGGCAGTCAAAATGATCCTTAGAATTCTTCCCTACCTTATTCCTGTGCTGAGATACAGGCTGCTCCAACCTGCTGTAAAATGCTTGATTTCGCGAGTGAGCGAAACTAATGAAAACATTGTTGGGGTAAAACCTAAAGGGAAAGACCTAGCACCAAATCCAATTTGCCATCTGATCTAACTTCTGGAGGCAGTCAAAATGATCCTTTGAATTCTTCCCTACCTTATTCCTGTGCTGAGATACAGGCTGCTCCAACCTGCTGTAAAATGCTTGATTTCGAGAGTGAGCGAAACTAATGAAAACATTGTTGGGGTAAAACCTAAAGGGAAAGACCTAGCACCAAATCCAATTTGCCATCTGATCTAACTTCTGGAGGCAGTCAAAATGATCCTTAGAATTCTTCCCTACCTTATTCCTGTGCTGAGATACAGGCTGCTCCAACCTGCTGTAAAATGCTTGATTTCGAGAGTGAGCGAAACTAATGAAAACATTGTTGGGGTAAAACCTAAAGGGAAAGACCTAGCACCAAATCCAATTTGCCATCTGATCTAACTTCTGGAGGCAGTCAAAATGATCCTTAGAATTCTTCCCTACCTTATTCCTGTGCTGAGATACAGGCTGCTCCAACCTGCTGTAAAATGCTTGATTTCGAGAGTGAGCGAAACTAATGAAAACATTGTTGGGGTAAAACCTAAAGGGAAAGACCTAGCACCAAATCCAATTTGCCATCTGATCTAACTTCTGGAGGCAGTCAAAATGAGTATTTGAATTCTTCCCTACCTTATTCCTGTGCTGAGATACAAGCTGCTCCAACCTGCTGTAAAATGCTTGATTTCGAGAGTGAGCGAAACTAATGAAAACATTGTTGGGGTAAAACCTAAAGGGAAAGACCTAGCACCAAATCCAATTTGCCATCTGATCTAACTTCTGGAGGCAGTCAAAATGAGTATTTGAATTCTTCCCTACCTTATTCCTGTGCTGAGATACAGGCTGCTCCAACCTGCTGTAAAATGCTTGATTTCGAGAGTGAGCGAAACTAATGAAAACATTGTTGGGGTAAAACCTAAAGGGAAAGACCTAGCACCAAATCCAATTTGCCATCTGATCTAACTTCTGGAGGCAGTCAAAATGATCCTTAGAATTCTTCCCTACCTTATTCCTGTGCTGAGATACAGGCTGCTCCAACCTGCTGTAAAATGCTTGATTTCGAGAGTGAGCGAAACTAATGAAAACATTGTTGGGGTAAAACCTAAAGGGAAAGACCTAGCACCAAATCCAATTTGCCATCTGATCTAACTTCTGGAGGCAGTCAAAATGATCCTTAGAATTCTTCCCTACCTTATTCCTGTGCTGAGATACAGGCTGCTCCAACCTGCTGTAAAATGCTTGATTTCGAGAGTGAGCGAAACTAATGAAAACATTGTTGGGGTAAAACCTAAAGGGAAAGACCTAGCACCAAATCCAATTTGCCATCTGATCTAACTTCTGGAGGCAGTCAAAATGATCCTTAGAATTCTTCCCTACCTTATTCCTGTGCTGAGATACAGGCTGCTCCAGCCTGCTGTAAAATGCTTGATTTCGAGAGTGAGCGAAACTAATGAAAACATTGTTGGGGTAAAACCTAAAGGGAAAGACCTAGCACCAAATCCAATTTGCCATCTGATCTAACTTCTGGAGGCAGTCAAAATGAGTATTTGAATTCTTCCCTATCTTATTCCTGTGCTGAGATACAGGCTGCTCCAACCTGCTGTAAAATGCTTGATTTCGAGAGTGAGCGAAACTAATGAAAACATTGTTGGGGTAAAACCTAAAGGGAAAGACCTAGCACCAAATCCAATTTGCCATCTGATCTAACTTCTGGAGGCAGTCAAAATGATCCTTAGAATTCTTCCCTACCTTATTCCTGTGCTGAGATACAGGCTGCTCCAACCTGCTGTAAAATGCTTGATTTCGAGAGTGAGCGAAACTAATGAAAACATTGTTGGGGTAAAACCTAAAGGGAAAGACCTAGCACCAAATCCAATTTGCCATCTGATCTAACTTCTGGAGGCAGTCAAAATGAGTATTTGAATTCTTCCCTACCTTATTCCTGTGCTGAGATACAGGCTGCTCCAACCTGCTGTAAAATGCTTGATTTCGAGAGTGAGCGAAACTAATGAAAACATTGTTGGGGTAAAACCTAAAGGGAAAGACCTAGCACCAAATCCAATTTGCCATCTGATCTAACTTCTGGAGGCAGTCAAAATGATCCTTAGAATTCTTCCCTACCTTATTCCTGTGCTGAGATACAGGCTGCTCCAACCTGCTGTAAAATGCTTGATTTCGAGAGTGAGCGAAACTAATGAAAACATTGTTGGGGTAAAACCTAAAGGGAAAGACCTAGCACCAAATCCAATTTGCCATCTGATCTAACTTCTGGAGGCAGTCAAAATGATCCTTAGAATTCTTCCCTACCTTATTCCTGTGCTGAGATACAGGCTGCTCCAACCTGCTGTAAAATGCTTGATTTCGAGAGTGAGCGAAACTAATGAAAACATTGTTGGGGTAAAACCTAAAGGGAAAGACCTAGCACCAAATCCAATTTGCCATCTGATCTAACTTCTGGAGGCAGTCAAAATGATCCTTAGAATTCTTCCCTACCTTATTCCTGTGCTGAGATACAGGCTGCTCCAACCTGCTGTAAAATGCTTGATTTCGAGAGTGAGCGAAACTAATGAAAACATTGTTGGGGTAAAACCTAAAGGGAAAGACCTAGCACCAAATCCAATTTGCCATCTGATCTAACTTCTGGAGGCAGTCAAAATGATCCTTAGAATTCTTCCCTACCTTATTCCTGTGCTGAGATACAGGCTGCTCCAACCTGCTGTAAAATGCTTGATTTCGAGAGTGAGCGAAACTAATGAAAACATTGTTGGGGTAAAACCTAAAGGGAAAGACCTAGCACCAAATCCAATTTGCCATCTGATCTAACTTCTGGAGGCAGTCAAAATGATCCTTTGAATTCTTCCCTACCTTATTCCTGTGCTGAGATACAGGCTGCTCCAACCTGCTGTAAAATGCTTGATTTCGAGAGTGAGCGAAACTAATGAAAACATTGTTGGGGTAAAACCTAAAGGGAAAGACCTAGCACCAAATCCAATTTGCCATCTGATCTAACTTCTGGAGGCAGTCAAAATGATCCTTAGAATTCTTCCCTACCTTATTCCTGTGCTGAGATACAGGCTGCTCCAACCTGCTGTAAAATGCTTGATTTCGAGAGTGAGCGAAACTAATGAAAACATTGTTGGGGTAAAACCTAAAGGGAAAGACCTAGCACCAAATCCAATTTGCCATCTGATCTAACTTCTGGAGGCAGTCAAAATGATCCTTAGAATTCTTCCCTACCTTATTCCTGTGCTGAGATACAGGCTGCTCCAACCTGCTGTAAAATGCTTGATTTCGAGAGTGAGCGAAACTAATGAAAACATTGTTGGGGTAAAACCTAAAGGGAAAGACCTAGCACCAAATCCAATTTGCCATCTGATCTAACTTCTGGAGGCAGTCAAAATGAGTATTTGAATTCTTCCCTACCTTATTCCTGTGCTGAGATACAAGCTGCTCCAACCTGCTGTAAAATGCTTGATTTCGAGAGTGAGCGAAACTAATGAAAACATTGTTGGGGTAAAACCTAAAGGGAAAGACCTAGCACCAAATCCAATTTGCCATCTGATCTAACTTCTGGAGGCAGTCAAAATGAGTATTTGAATTCTTCCCTACCTTATTCCTGTGCTGAGATACAGGCTGCTCCAACCTGCTGTAAAATGCTTGATTTCGAGAGTGAGCGAAACTAATGAAAACATTGTTGGGGTAAAACCTAAAGGGAAAGACCTAGCACCAAATCCAATTTGCCATCTGATCTAACTTCTGGAGGCAGTCAAAATGATCCTTAGAATTCTTCCCTACCTTATTCCTGTGCTGAGATACAGGCTGCTCCAACCTGCTGTAAAATGCTTGATTTCGAGAGTGAGCGAAACTAATGAAAACATTGTTGGGGTAAAACCTAAAGGGAAAGACCTAGCACCAAATCCAATTTGCCATCTGATCTAACTTCTGGAGGCAGTCAAAATGATCCTTAGAATTCTTCCCTACCTTATTCCTGTGCTGAGATACAGGCTGCTCCAACCTGCTGTAAAATGCTTGATTTCGAGAGTGAGCGAAACTAATGAAAACATTGTTGGGGTAAAACCTAAAGGGAAAGACCTAGCACCAAATCCAATTTGCCATCTGATCTAACTTCTGGAGGCAGTCAAAATGATCCTTAGAATTCTTCCCTACCTTATTCCTGTGCTGAGATACAGGCTGCTCCAACCTGCTGTAAAATGCTTGATTTCGAGAGTGAGCGAAACTAATGAAAACATTGTTGGGGTAAAACCTAAAGGGAAAGACCTAGCACCAAATCCAATTTGCCATCTGATCTAACTTCTGCAGGCAGTCAAAATGAGTATTTGAATTCTTCCCTACCTTATTCCTGTGCTGAGATACAGGCTGCTCCAACCTGCTGTAAAATGCTTGATTTCGAGAGTGAGCGAAACTAATGAAAACATTGTTGGGGTAAAACCTAAAGGGAAAGACCTAGCACCAAATCCAATTTGCCATCTGATCTAACTTCTGGAGGCAGTCAAAATGATCCTTAGAATTCTTCCCTACCTTATTCCTGTGCTGAGATACAGGCTGCTCCAACCTGCTGTAAAATGCTTGATTTCGAGAGTGAGCGAAACTAATGAAAACATTGTTGGGGTAAAACCTAAAGGGAAAGACCTAGCACCAAATCCAATTTGCCATCTGATCTAACTTCTGGAGGCAGTCAAAATGAGTATTTGAATTCTTCCCTACCTTATTCCTGTGCTGAGATACAGGCTGCTCCAACCTGCTGTAAAATGCTTGATTTCGAGAGTGAGCGAAACTAATGAAAACATTGTTGGGGTAAAACCTAAAGGGAAAGACCTAGCACCAAATCCAATTTGCCATCTGATCTAACTTCTGGAGGCAGTCAAAATGATCCTTAGAATTCTTCCCTACCTTATTCCTGTGCTGAGATACAGGCTGCTCCAACCTGCTGTAAAATGCTTGATTTCGAGAGTGAGCGAAACTAATGAAAACATTGTTGGGGTAAAACCTAAAGGGAAAGACCTAGCACCAAATCCAATTTGCCATCTGATCTAACTTCTGGAGGCAGTCAAAATGAGTATTTGAATTCTTCCCTACCTTATTCCTGTGCTGAGATACAGGCTGCTCCAACCTGCTGTAAAATGCTTGATTTCGAGAGTGAGCGAAACTAATGAAAACATTGTTGGGGTAAAACCTAAAGGGAAAGACCTAGCACCAAATCCAATTTGCCATCTGATCTAACTTCTGGAGGCAGTCAAAATGATCCTTAGAATTCTTCCCTACCTTATTCCTGTGCTGAGATACAGGCTGCTCCAACCTGCTGTAAAATGCTTGATTTCGAGAGTGAGCGAAACTAATGAAAACATTGTTGGGGTAAAACCTAAAGGGAAAGACCTAGCACCAAATCCAATTTGCCATCTGATCTAACTTCTGGAGGCAGTCAAAATGATCCTTAGAATTCTTCCCTACCTTATTCCTGTGCTGAGATACAGGCTGCTCCAACCTGCTGTAAAATGCTTGATTTCGAGAGTGAGCGAAACTAATGAAAACATTGTTGGGGTAAAACCTAAAGGGAAAGACCTAGCACCAAATCCAATTTGCCATCTGATCTAACTTCTGGAGGCAGTCAAAATGATCCTTAGAATTCTTCCCTACCTTATTCCTGTGCTGAGATACAGGCTGCTCCAACCTGCTGTAAAATGCTTGATTTCGAGAGTGAGCGAAACTAATGAAAACATTGTTGGGGTAAAACCTAAAGGGAAAGACCTAGCACCAAATCCAATTTGCCATCTGATCTAACTTCTGGAGGCAGTCAAAATGATCCTTAGAATTCTTCCCTACCTTATTCCTGTGCTGAGATACAGGCTGCTCCAACCTGCTGTAAAATGCTTGATTTCGAGAGTGAGCGAAACTAATGAAAACATTGTTGGGGTAAAACCTAAAGGGAAAGACCTAGCACCAAATCCAATTTGCCATCTGATCTAACTTCTGGAGGCAGTCAAAATGAGTATTTGAATTCTTCCCTACCTTATTCCTGTGCTGAGATACAGGCTGCTCCAACCTGCTGTAAAATGCTTGATTTCGAGAGTGAGCGAAACTAATGAAAACATTGTTGGGGTAAAACCTAAAGGGAAAGACCTAGCACCAAATCCAATTTGCCATCTGATCTAACTTCTGGAGGCAGTCAAAATGATCCTTAGAATTCTTCCCTACCTTATTCCTGTGCTGAGATACAGGCTGCTCCAACCTGCTGTAAAATGCTTGATTTCGAGAGTGAGCGAAACTAATGAAAACATTGTTGGGGTAAAACCTAAAGGGAAAGACCTAGCACCAAATCCAATTTGCCATCTGATCTAACTTCTGGAGGCAGTCAAAATGATCCTTAGAATTCTTCCCTACCTTATTCCTGTGCTGAGATACAGGCTGCTCCAACCTGCTGTAAAATGCTTGATTTCGAGAGTGAGCGAAACTAATGAAAACATTGTTGGGGTAAAACCTAAAGGGAAAGACCTAGCACCAAATCCAATTTGCCATCTGATCTAACTTCTGGAGGCAGTCAAAATGAGTATTTGAATTCTTCCCTACCTTATTCCTGTGCTGAGATACAGGCTGCTCCAACCTGCTGTAAAATGCTTGATTTCGAGAGTGAGCGAAACTAATGAAAACATTGTTGGGGTAAAACCTAAAGGGAAAGACCTAGCACCAAATCCAATTTGCCATCTGATCTAACTTCTGGAGGCAGTCAAAATGATCCTTAGAATTCTTCCCTACCTTATTCCTGTGCTGAGATACAGGCTGCTCCAACCTGCTGTAAAATGCTTGATTTCGAGAGTGAGCGAAACTAATGAAAACATTGTTGGGGTAAAACCTAAAGGGAAAGACCTAGCACCAAATCCAATTTGCCATCTGATCTAACTTCTGGAGGCAGTCAAAATGATCCTTAGAATTCTTCCCTACCTTATTCCTGTGCTGAGATACAGGCTGCTCCAACCTGCTGTAAAATGCTTGATTTCGAGAGTGAGCGAAACTAATGAAAACATTGTTGGGGTAAAACCTAAAGGGAAAGACCTAGCACCAAATCCAATTTGCCATCTGATCTAACTTCTGGAGGCAGTCAAAATGATCCTTAGAATTCTTCCCTACCTTATTCCTGTGCTGAGATACAGGCTGCTCCAACCTGCTGTAAAATGCTTGATTTCGAGAGTGAGCGAAACTAATGAAAACATTGTTGGGGTAAAACCTAAAGGGAAAGACCTAGCACCAAATCCAATTTGCCATCTGATCTAACTTCTGGAGGCAGTCAAAATGATCCTTAGAATTCTTCCCTACCTTATTCCTGTGCTGAGATACAGGCTGCTCCAACCTGCTGTAAAATGCTTGATTTCGAGAGTGAGCGAAACTAATGAAAACATTGTTGGGGTAAAACCTAAAGGGAAAGACCTAGCACCAAATCCAATTTGCCATCTGATCTAACTTCTGGAGGCAGTCAAAATGAGTATTTGAATTCTTCCCTACCTTATTCCTGTGCTGAGATACAGGCTGCTCCAACCTGCTGTAAAATGCTTGATTTCGAGAGTGAGCGAAACTAATGAAAACATTGTTGGGGTAAAACCTAAAGGGAAAGACCTAGCACCAAATCCAATTTGCCATCTGATCTAACTTCTGGAGGCAGTCAAAATGATCCTTAGAATTCTTCCCTACCTTATTCCTGTGCTGAGATACAGGCTGCTCCAACCTGCTGTAAAATGCTTGATTTCGAGAGTGAGCGAAACTAATGAAAACATTGTTGGGGTAAAACCTAAAGGGAAAGACCTAGCACCAAATCCAATTTGCCATCTGATCTAACTTCTGGAGGCAGTCAAAATGAGTATTTGAATTCTTCCCTACCTTATTCCTGTGCTGAGATACAGGCTGCTCCAACCTGCTGTAAAATGCTTGATTTCGAGAGTGAGCGAAACTAATGAAAACATTGTTGGGGTAAAACCTAAAGGGAAAGACCTAGCACCAAATCCAATTTGCCATCTGATCTAACTTCTGGAGGCAGTCAAAATGAGTATTTGAATTCTTCCCTACCTTATTCCTGTGCTGAGATACAGGCTGCTCCAACCTGCTGTAAAATGCTTGATTTCGAGAGTGAGCGAAACTAATGAAAACATTGTTGGGGTAAAACCTAAAGGGAAAGACCTAGCACCAAATCCAATTTGCCATCTGATCTAACTTCTGGAGGCAGTCAAAATGATCCTTAGAATTCTTCCCTACCTTATTCCTGTGCTGAGATACAGGCTGCTCCAACCTGCTGTAAAATGCTTGATTTCGAGAGTGAGCGAAACTAATGAAAACATTGTTGGGGTAAAACCTAAAGGGAAAGACCTAGCACCAAATCCAATTTGCCATCTGATCTAACTTCTGGAGGCAGTCAAAATGAGTATTTGAATTCTTCCCTACCTTATTCCTGTGCTGAGATACAGGCTGCTCCAACCTGCTGTAAAATGCTTGATTTCGAGAGTGAGCAAAACTAATGAAAACATTGTTGGGGTAAAACCTAAAGGAAAGACCTAGCACCAAATCCAATTTGCCATCTGATCTAACTTCTGGAGGCAGTCAAAATGATCCTTAGAATTCTTCCCTACCTTATTCCTGTGCTGAGATACAGGCTGCTCCAACCTGCTGTAAAATGCCTGATTTCGAGAGTGAGCGAAACTAATGAAAACATTGTTGGGGTAAAACCTAAAGGGAAAGACCTAGCACCAAATCCAATTTGCCATCTGATCTAACTTCTGGAGGCAGTCAAAATGATCCTTAGAATTCTTCCCTACCTTATTCCTGTGCTGAGATACAGGCTGCTCCAACCTGCTGTAAAATGCTTGATTTCGAGAGTGAGCGAAACTAATGAAAACATTGTTGGGGTAAAACCTAAAGGGAAAGACCTAGCACCAAATCCAATTTGCCATCTGATCTAACTTCTGGAGGCAGTCAAAATGATCCTTAGAATTCTTCCCTACCTTATTCCTGTGCTGAGATACAGGCTGCTCCAACCTGCTGTAAAATGCTTGATTTCGAGAGTGAGCGAAACTAATGAAAACATTGTTGGGGTAAAACCTAAAGGGAAAGACCTAGCACCAAATCCAATTTGCCATCTGATCTAACTTCTGGAGGCAGTCAAAATGATCCTTAGAATTCTTCCCTACCTTATTCCTGTGCTGAGATACAGGCTGCTCCAACCTGCTGTAAAATGCTTGATTTCGAGAGTGAGCGAAACTAATGAAAACATTGTTGGGGTAAAACCTAAAGGGAAAGACCTAGCACCAAATCCAATTTGCCATCTGATCTAACTTCTGGAGGCAGTCAAAATGATCCTTAGAATTCTTCCCTACCTTATTCCTGTGCTGAGATACAGGCTGCTCCAACCTGCTGTAAAATGCTTGATTTCGAGAGTGAGCGAAACTAATGAAAACATTGTTGGGGTAAAACCTAAAGGGAAAGACCTAGCACCAAATCCAATTTGCCATCTGATCTAACTTCTGGAGGCAGTCAAAATGATCCTTAGAATTCTTCCCTACCTTATTCCTGTGCTGAGATACAGGCTGCTCCAACCTGCTGTAAAATGCTTGATTTCGAGAGTGAGCGAAACTAATGAAAACATTGTTGGGGTAAAACCTAAAGGGAAAGACCTAGCACCAAATCCAATTTGCCATCTGATCTAACTTCTGGAGGCAGTCAAAATGATCCTTAGAATTCTTCCCTACCTTATTCCTGTGCTGAGATACAGGCTGCTCCAACCTGCTGTAAAATGCTTGATTTCGAGAGTGAGCGAAACTAATGAAAACATTGTTGGGGTAAAACCTAAAGGGAAAGACCTAGCACCAAATCCAGTTTGCCATCTGATCTAACTTCTGGAGGCAGTCAAAATGATCCTTAGAATTCTTCCCTACCTTATTCCTGTGCTGAGATACAGGCTGCTCCAACCTGCTGTAAAATGCTTGATTTCGAGAGTGAGCGAAACTAATGAAAACATTGTTGGGGTAAAACCTAAAGGGAAAGACCTAGCACCAAATCCAATTTGCCATCTGATCTAACTTCTGGAGGCAGTCAAAATGATCCTTAGAATTCTTCCCTACCTTATTCCTGTGCTGAGATACAGGCTGCTCCAACCTGCTGTAAAATGCTTGATTTCGAGAGTGAGCGAAACTAATGAAAACATTGTTGGGGTAAAACCTAAAGGGAAAGACCTAGCACCAAATCCAATTTGCCATCTGATCTAACTTCTGGAGGCAGTCAAAATGATCCTTAGAATTCTTCCCTACCTTATTCCTGTGCTGAGATACAGGCTGCTCCAACCTGCTGTAAAATGCTTGATTTCGAGAGTGAGCGAAACTAATGAAAACATTGTTGGGGTAAAACCTAAAGGGAAAGACCTAGCACCAAATCCAATTTGCCATCTGATCTAACTTCTGGAGGCAGTCAAAATGAGTATTTGAATTCTTCCCTACCTTATTCCTGTGCTGAGATACAGGCTGCTCCAACCTGCTGTAAAATGCTTGATTTCGAGAGTGAGCGAAACTAATGAAAACATTGTTGGGGTAAAACCTAAAGGGAAAGACCTAGCACCAAATCCAATTTGCCAGCTGATCTAACTTCTGGAGGCAGTCAAAATGATCCTTAGAATTCTTCCCTACCTTATTCCTGTGCTGAGATACAGGCTGCTCCAACCTGCTGTAAAATGCTTGATTTCGAGAGTGAGCGAAACTAATGAAAACATTGTTGGGGTAAAACCTAAAGGGAAAGACCTAGCACCAAATCCAATTTGCCATCTGATCTAACTTCTGGAGGCAGTCAAAATGATCCTTAGAATTCTTCCCTACCTTATTCCTGTGCTGAGATACAGGCTGCTCCAACCTGCTGTAAAATGCTTGATTTCGAGAGTGAGCGAAACTAATGAAAACATTGTTGGGGTAAAACCTAAAGGGAAAGACCTAGCACCAAATCCAATTTGCCATCTGATCTAACTTCTGGAGGCAGTCAAAATGATCCTTAGAATTCTTCCCTACCTTATTCCTGTGCTGAGATACAGGCTGCTCCAACCTGCTGTAAAATGCTTGATTTCGAGAGTGAGCGAAACTAATGAAAACATTGTTGGGGTAAAACCTAAAGGGAAAGACCTAGCACCAAATCCAATTTGCCATCTGATCTAACTTCTGGAGGCAGTCAAAATGATCCTTAGAATTCTTCCCTACCTTATTCCTGTGCTGAGATACAGGCTGCTCCAACCTGCTGTAAAATGCTTGATTTCGAGAGTGAGCGAAACTAATGAAAACATTGTTGGGGTAAAACCTAAAGGGAAAGACCTAGCACCAAATCCAATTTGCCATCTGATCTAACTTCTGGAGGCAGTCAAAATGAGTATTTGAATTCTTCCCTACCTTATTCCTGTGCTGAGATACAGGCTGCTCCAACCTGCTGTAAAATGCTTGATTTCGAGAGTGAGCGAAACTAATGAAAACATTGTTGGGGTAAAACCTAAAGGGAAAGACCTAGCACCAAATCCAATTTGCCATCTGATCTAACTTCTGGAGGCAGTCAAAATGATCCTTAGAATTCTTCCCTACCTTATTCCTGTGCTGAGATACAGGCTGCTCCAACCTGCTGTAAAATGCTTGATTTCGAGAGTGAGCGAAACTAATGAAAACATTGTTGGGGTAAAACCTAAAGGGAAAGACCTAGCACCAAATCCAATTTGCCATCTGATCTAACTTCTGCAGGCAGTCAAAATGATCCTTAGAATTCTTCCCTACCTTATTCCTGTGCTGAGATACAGGCTGCTCCAACCTGCTGTAAAATGCTTGATTTCGAGAGTGAGCGAAACTAATGAAAACATTGTTGGGGTAAAACCTAAAGGGAAAGACCTAGCACCAAATCCAATTTGCCATCTGATCTAACTTCTGGAGGCAGTCAAAATGAGTATTTGAATTCTTCCCTACCTTATTCCTGTGCTGAGATACAGGCTGCTCCAACCTGCTGTAAAATGCTTGATTTCGAGAGTGAGCGAAACTAATGAAAACATTGTTGGGGTAAAACCTAAAGGGAAAGACCTAGCACCAAATCCAATTTGCCATCTGATCTAACTTCTGGAGGCAGTCAAAATGAGTATTTGAATTCTTCCCTACCTTATTCCTGTGCTGAGATACAGGCTGCTCCAACCTGCTGTAAAATGCTTGATTTCGAGAGTGAGCGAAACTAATGAAAACATTGTTGGGGTAAAACCTAAAGGGAAAGACCTAGCACCAAATCCAATTTGCCATCTGATCTAACTTCTGGAGGCAGTCAAAATGATCCTTAGAATTCTTCCCTACCTTATTCCTGTGCTGAGATACAGGCTGCTCCAACCTGCTGTAAAATGCTTGATTTCGAGAGTGAGCGAAACTAATGAAAACATTGTTGGGGTAAAACCTAAAGGGAAAGACCTAGCACCAAATCCAATTTGCCATCTGATCTAACTTCTGGAGGCAGTCAAAATGAGTATTTGAATTCTTCCCTACCTTATTCCTGTGCTGAGATACAGGCTGCTCCAACCTGCTGTAAAATGCTTGATTTCGAGAGTGAGCGAAACTAATGAAAACATTGTTGGGGTAAAACCTAAAGGGAAAGACCTAGCACCAAATCCAATTTGCCATCTGATCTAACTTCTGGAGGCAGTCAAAATGATCCTTAGAATTCTTCCCTACCTTATTCCTGTGCTGAGATACAGGCTGCTCCAACCTGCTGTAAAATGCTTGATTTCGAGAGTGAGCGAAACTAATGAAAACATTGTTGGGGTAAAACCTAAAGGGAAAGACCTAGCACCAAATCCAATTTGCCATCTGATCTAACTTCTGGAGGCAGTCAAAATGATCCTTAGAATTCTTCCCTACCTTATTCCTGTGCTGAGATACAGGCTGCTCCAACCTGCTGTAAAATGCTTGATTTCGAGAGTGAGCGAAACTAATGAAAACATTGTTGGGGTAAAACCTAAAGGGAAAGACCTAGCACCAAATCCAATTTGCCATCTGATCTAACTTCTGGAGGCAGTCAAAATGATCCTTAGAATTCTTCCCTACCTTATTCCTGTGCTGAGATACAGGCTGCTCCAACCTGCTGTAAAATGCTTGATTTCGAGAGTGAGCGAAACTAATGAAAACATTGTTGGGGTAAAACCTAAAGGGAAAGACCTAGCACCAAATCCAATTTGCCATCTGATCTAACTTCTGGAGGCAGTCAAAATGATCCTTAGAATTCTTCCCTACCTTATTCCTGTGCTGAGATACAGGCTGCTCCAACCTGCTGTAAAATGCTTGATTTCGAGAGTGAGCGAAACTAATGAAAACATTGTTGGGGTAAAACCTAAAGGGAAAGACCTAGCACCAAATCCAATTTGCCATCTGATCTAACTTCTGGAGGCAGTCAAAATGATCCTTAGAATTCTTCCCTACCTTATTCCTGTGCTGAGATACAGGCTGCTCCAACCTGCTGTAAAATGCTTGATTTCGAGAGTGAGCGAAACTAATGAAAACATTGTTGGGGTAAAACCTAAAGGGAAAGACCTAGCACCAAATCCAATTTGCCATCTGATCTAACTTCTGGAGGCAGTCAAAATGATCCTTAGAATTCTTCCCTACCTTATTCCTGTGCTGAGATACAGGCTGCTCCAACCTGCTGTAAAATGCTTGATTTCGAGAGTGAGCGAAACTAATGAAAACATTGTTGGGGTAAAACCTAAAGGGAAAGACCTAGCACCAAATCCAGTTTGCCATCTGATCTAACTTCTGGAGGCAGTCAAAATGATCCTTAGAATTCTTCCCTACCTTATTCCTGTGCTGAGATACAGGCTGCTCCAACCTGCTGTAAAATGCTTGATTTCGAGAGTGAGCGAAACTAATGAAAACATTGTTGGGGTAAAAACCTAAAGGGAAAGACCTAGCACCAAATCCAATTTGCCATCTGATCTAACTTCTGGAGGCAGTCAAAATGATCCTTAGAATTCTTCCCTACCTTATTCCTGTGCTGAGATACAGGCTGCTCCAACCTGCTGTAAAATGCTTGATTTCGAGAGTGAGCGAAACTAATGAAAACATTGTTGGGGTAAAACCTAAAGGGAAAGACCTAGCACCAAATCCAATTTGCCATCTGATCTAACTTCTGGAGGCAGTCAAAATGATCCTTAGAATTCTTCCCTACCTTATTCCTGTGCTGAGATACAGGCTGCTCCAACCTGCTGTAAAATGCTTGATTTCGAGAGTGAGCGAAACTAATGAAAAACATTGTTGGGGTAAAACCTAAAGGGAAAGACCTAGCACCAAATCCAATTTGCCATCTGATCTAACTTCTGGAGGCAGTCAAAATGATCCTTAGAATTCTTCCCTACCTTATTCCTGTGCTGAGATACAGGCTGCTCCAACCTGCTGTAAAATGCTTGATTTCGAGAGTGAGCGAAACTAATGAAAACATTGTTGGGGTAAAACCTAAAGGGAAAGACCTAGCACCAAATCCAATTTGCCATCTGATCTAACTTCTGGAGGCAGTCAAAATGATCCTTAGAATTCTTCCCTACCTTATTCCTGTGCTGAGATACAGGCTGCTCCAACCTGCTGTAAAATGCTTGATTTCGAGAGT
>NW_027144959.1:0-30099 GCF_026170545.1 Melanerpes formicivorus
GCTGTAAAATGCTTGATTTCGAGAGTGAGCGAAACTAATGAAAACATTGTTGGGGTAAAACCTAAAGGGAAAGACCTAGCACCAAATCCAATTTGCCATCTGATCTAACTTCTGGAGGCAGTCAAAATGAGCCTTAGAATTCTTCCCTACCTTATTCCTGTGCTGAGATACAGGCTGCTCCAACCTGCTGTAAAATGCTTGATTTCGAGAGTGAGCGAAACTAATGAAAACATTGTTGGGGTAAAACCTAAAGGGAAAGACCTAGCACCAAATCCAATTTGCCATCTGATCTAACTTCTGCAGGCAGTCAAAATGAGCCTTAGAATTCTTCCCTACCTTATTCCTGTGCTGAGATACAGGCTGCTCCAACCTGCTGTAAAATGCTTGATTTCGAGAGTGAGCGAAACTAATGAAAACATTGTTGGGGTAAAACCTAAAGGGAAAGACCTAGCACCAAATCCAATTTGCCATCTGATCTAACTTCTGGAGGCAGTCAAAATGAGCCTTAGAATTCTTCCCTACCTTATTCCTGTGCTGAGATACAGGCTGCTCCAACCTGCTGTAAAATGCTTGATTTCGAGAGTGAGCGAAACTAATGAAAACATTGTTGGGGTAAAACCTAAAGGGAAAGACCTAGCACCAAATCCAATTTGCCATCTGATCTAACTTCTGGAGGCAGTCAAAATGATCCTTAGAATTCTTCCCTACCTTATTCCTGTGCTGAGATACAGGCTGCTCCAACCTGCTGTAAAATGCTTGATTTCGAGAGTGAGCGAAACTAATGAAAACATTGTTGGGGTAAAACCTAAAGGGAAAGACCTAGCACCAAATCCAATTTGCCATCTGATCTAACTTCTGGAGGCAGTCAAAATGAGCCTTAGAATTCTTCCCTACCTTATTCCTGTGCTGAGATACAGGCTGCTCCAACCTGCTGTAAAATGCTTGATTTCGAGAGTGAGCGAAACTAATGAAAACATTGTTGGGGTAAAACCTAAAGGGAAAGACCTAGCACCAAATCCAATTTGCCATCTGATCTAACTTCTGGAGGCAGTCAAAATGAGCCTTAGAATTCTTCCCTACCTTATTCCTGTGCTGAGATACAGGCTGCTCCAACCTGCTGTAAAATGCTTGATTTCGAGAGTGAGCGAAACTAATGAAAACATTGTTGGGGTAAAACCTAAAGGGAAAGACCTAGCACCAAATCCAATTTGCCATCTGATCTAACTTCTGGAGGCAGTCAAAATGAGCCTTAGAATTCTTCCCTACCTTATTCCTGTGCTGAGATACAGGCTGCTCCAACCTGCTGTAAAATGCTTGATTTCGAGAGTGAGCGAAACTAATGAAAACATTGTTGGGGTAAAACCTAAAGGGAAAGACCTAGCACCAAATCCAATTTGCCATCTGATCTAACTTCTGGAGGCAGTCAAAATGAGCCTTAGAATTCTTCCCTACCTTATTCCTGTGCTGAGATACAGGCTGCTCCAACCTGCTGTAAAATGCTTGATTTCGAGAGTGAGCGAAACTAATGAAAACATTGTTGGGGTAAAACCTAAAGGGAAAGACCTAGCACCAAATCCAATTTGCCATCTGATCTAACTTCTGGAGGCAGTCAAAATGAGCCTTAGAATTCTTCCCTACCTTATTCCTGTGCTGAGATACAGGCTGCTCCAACCTGCTGTAAAATGCTTGATTTCGAGAGTGAGCGAAACTAATGAAAACATTGTTGGGGTAAAACCTAAAGGGAAAGACCTAGCACCAAATCCAATTTGCCATCTGATCTAACTTCTGGAGGCAGTCAAAATGAGCCTTAGAATTCTTCCCTACCTTATTCCTGTGCTGAGATACAGGCTGCTCCAACCTGCTGTAAAATGCTTGATTTCGAGAGTGAGCGAAACTAATGAAAACATTGTTGGGGTAAAACCTAAAGGGAAAGACCTAGCACCAAATCCAATTTGCCATCTGATCTAACTTCTGGAGGCAGTCAAAATGATCCTTAGAATTCTTCCCTACCTTATTCCTGTGCTGAGATACAAGCTGCTCCAACCTGCTGTAAAATGCTTGATTTCGAGAGTGAGCGAAACTAATGAAAACATTGTTGGGGTAAAACCTAAAGGGAAAGACCTAGCACCAAATCCAATTTGCCAACTGATCTAACTTCTGGAGGCAGTCAAAATGAGCCTTAGAATTCTTCCCTACCTTATTCCTGTGCTGAGATACAGGCTGCTCCAACCTGCTGTAAAATGCTTGATTTCGAGAGTGAGCGAAACTAATGAAAACATTGTTGGGGTAAAACCTAAAGGGAAAGACCTAGCACCAAATCCAATTTGCCATCTGATCTAACTTCTGGAGGCAGTCAAAATGAGCCTTAGAATTCTTCCCTACCTTATTCCTGTGCTGAGATACAGGCTGCTCCAACCTGCTGTAAAATGCTTGATTTCGAGAGTGAGCGAAACTAATGAAAACATTGTTGGGGTAAAACCTAAAGGGAAAGACCTAGCACCAAATCCAATTTGCCATCTGATCTAACTTCTGGAGGCAGTCAAAATGAGCCTTAGAATTCTTCCCTACCTTATTCCTGTGCTGAGATACAGGCTGCTCCAACCTGCTGTAAAATGCTTGATTTCGAGAGTGAGCGAAACTAATGAAAAACATTGTTGGGGTAAAACCTAAAGGGAAAGACCTAGCACCAAATCCAATTTGCCATCTGATCTAACTTCTGGAGGCAGTCAAAATGATCCTTAGAATTCTTCCCTACCTTATTCCTGTGCTGAGATACAGGCTGCTCCAACCTGCTGTAAAATGCTTGATTTCGAGAGTGAGCGAAACTAATGAAAACATTGTTGGGGTAAAACCTAAAGGGAAAGACCTAGCACCAAATCCAATTTGCCATCTGATCTAACTTCTGGAGGCAGTCAAAATGATCCTTAGAATTCTTCCCTACCTTATTCCTGTGCTGAGATACAGGCTGCTCCAACCTGCTGTAAAATGCTTGATTTCGAGAGTGAGCGAAACTAATGAAAACATTGTTGGGGTAAAACCTAAAGGGAAAGACCTAGCACCAAATCCAATTTGCCATCTGATCTAACTTCTGGAGGCAGTCAAAATGAGCCTTAGAATTCTTCCCTACCTTATTCCTGTGCTGAGATACAGGCTGCTCCAACCTGCTGTAAAATGCTTGATTTCGAGAGTGAGCGAAACTAATGAAAACATTGTTGGGGTAAAACCTAAAGGGAAAGACCTAGCACCAAATCCAATTTGCCATCTGATCTAACTTCTGGAGGCAGTCAAAATGATCCTTAGAATTCTTCCCTACCTTATTCCTTTGCTGAGATACAGGCTGCTCCAACCTGCTGTAAAATGCTTGATTTCGAGAGTGAGCGAAACTAATGAAAACATTGTTGGGGTAAAACCTAAAGGGAAAGACCTAGCACCAAATCCAATTTGCCATCTGATCTAACTTCTGGAGGCAGTCAAAATGAGCCTTAGAATTCTTCCCTACCTTATTCCTGTGCTGAGATACAGGCTGCTCCAACCTGCTGTAAAATGCTTGATTTCGAGAGTGAGCGAAACTAATGAAAACATTGTTGGGGTAAAACCTAAAGGGAAAGACCTAGCACCAAATCCAATTTGCCATCTGATCTAACTTCTGGAGGCAGTCAAAATGAGCCTTAGAATTCTTCCCTACCTTATTCCTGTGCTGAGATACAGGCTGCTCCAACCTGCTGTAAAATGCTTGATTTCGAGAGTGAGCGAAACTAATGAAAACATTGTTGGGGTAAAACCTAAAGGGAAAGACCTAGCACCAAATCCAATTTGCCATCTGATCTAACTTCTGGAGGCAGTCAAAATGAGCCTTAGAATTCTTCCCTACCTTATTCCTGTGCTGAGATACAGGCTGCTCCAACCTGCTGTAAAATGCTTGATTTCGAGAGTGAGCGAAACTAATGAAAACATTGTTGGGGTAAAACCTAAAGGGAAAGACCTAGCACCAAATCCAATTTGCCATCTGATCTAACTTCTGGAGGCAGTCAAAATGATCCTTAGAATTCTTCCCTACCTTATTCCTGTGCTGAGATACAGGCTGCTCCAACCTGCTGTAAAATGCTTGATTTCGAGAGTGAGCGAAACTAATGAAAACATTGTTGGGGTAAAACCTAAAGGGAAAGACCTAGCACCAAATCCAATTTGCCATCTGATCTAACTTCTGGAGGCAGTCAAAATGAGCCTTAGAATTCTTCCCTACCTTATTCCTGTGCTGAGATACAGGCTGCTCCAACCTGCTGTAAAATGCTTGATTTCGAGAGTGAGCGAAACTAATGAAAACATTGTTGGGGTAAAACCTAAAGGGAAAGACCTAGCACCAAATCCAATTTGCCATCTGATCTAACTTCTGGAGGCAGTCAAAATGAGCCTTAGAATTCTTCCCTACCTTATTCCTGTGCTGAGATACAGGCTGCTCCAACCTGCTGTAAAATGCTTGATTTCGAGAGTGAGCGAAACTAATGAAAACATTGTTGGGGTAAAACCTAAAGGGAAAGACCTAGCACCAAATCCAATTTGCCATCTGATCTAACTTCTGGAGGCAGTCAAAATGAGCCTTAGAATTCTTCCCTACCTTATTCCTGTGCTGAGATACAGGCTGCTCCAACCTGCTGTAAAATGCTTGATTTCGAGAGTGAGCGAAACTAATGAAAACATTGTTGGGGTAAAACCTAAAGGGAAAGACCTAGCACCAAATCCAATTTGCCATCTGATCTAACTTCTGGAGGCAGTCAAAATGATCCTTAGAATTCTTCCCTACCTTATTCCTGTGCTGAGATACAGGCTGCTCCAACCTGCTGTAAAATGCTTGATTTCGAGAGTGAGCGAAACTAATGAAAACATTGTTGGGGTAAAACCTAAAGGGAAAGACCTAGCACCAAATCCAATTTGCCAACTGATCTAACTTCTGGAGGCAGTCAAAATGATCCTTAGAATTCTTCCCTACCTTATTCCTGTGCTGAGATACAGGCTGCTCCAACCTGCTGTAAAATGCTTGATTTCGAGAGTGAGCGAAACTAATGAAAACATTGTTGGGGTAAAACCTAAAGGGAAAGACCTAGCACCAAATCCAATTTGCCATCTGATCTAACTTCTGGAGGCAGTCAAAATGAGCCTTAGAATTCTTCCCTACCTTATTCCTGTGCTGAGATACAGGCTGCTCCAACCTGCTGTAAAATGCTTGATTTCGAGAGTGAGCGAAACTAATGAAAACATTGTTGGGGTAAAACCTAAAGGGAAAGACCCTAGCACCAAATCCAATTTGCCATCTGATCTAACTTCTGGAGGCAGTCAAAATGAGCCTTAGAATTCTTCCCTACCTTATTCCTGTGCTGAGATACAGGCTGCTCCAACCTGCTGTAAAATGCTTGATTTCGAGAGTGAGCGAAACTAATGAAAACATTGTTGGGGTAAAACCTAAAGGGAAAGACCTAGCACCAAATCCAATTTGCCATCTGATCTAACTTCTGGAGGCAGTCAAAATGATCCTTAGAATTCTTCCCTACCTTATTCCTGTGCTGAGATACAGGCTGCTCCAACCTGCTGTAAAATGCTTGATTTCGAGAGTGAGCGAAACTAATGAAAACATTGTTGGGGTAAAACCTAAAGGGAAAGACCTAGCACCAAATCCAATTTGCCATCTGATCTAACTTCTGGAGGCAGTCAAAATGAGCCTTAGAATTCTTCCCTACCTTATTCCTGTGCTGAGATACAGGCTGCTCCAACCTGCTGTAAAATGCTTGATTTCGAGAGTGAGCGAAACTAATGAAAACATTGTTGGGGTAAAACCTAAAGGGAAAGACCTAGCACCAAATCCAATTTGCCATCTGATCTAACTTCTGGAGGCAGTCAAAATGAGCCTTAGAATTCTTCCCTACCTTATTCCTGTGCTGAGATACAGGCTGCTCCAACCTGCTGTAAAATGCTTGATTTCGAGAGTGAGCGAAACTAATGAAAACATTGTTGGGGTAAAACCTAAAGGGAAAGACCTAGCACCAAATCCAATTTGCCATCTGATCTAACTTCTGGAGGCAGTCAAAATGATCCTTAGAATTCTTCCCTACCTTATTCCTGTGCTGAGATACAGGCTGCTCCAACCTGCTGTAAAATGCTTGATTTCGAGAGTGAGCGAAACTAATGAAAACATTGTTGGGGTAAAACCTAAAGGGAAAGACCTAGCACCAAATCCAATTTGCCATCTGATCTAACTTCTGGAGGCAGTCAAAATGAGCCTTAGAATTCTTCCCTACCTTATTCCTGTGCTGAGATACAGGCTGCTCCAACCTGCTGTAAAATGCTTGATTTCGAGAGTGAGCGAAACTAATGAAAACATTGTTGGGGTAAAACCTAAAGGGAAAGACCTAGCACCAAATCCAATTTGCCATCTGATCTAACTTCTGGAGGCAGTCAAAATGATCCTTAGAATTCTTCCCTACCTTATTCCTGTGCTGAGATACAGGCTGCTCCAACCTGCTGTAAAATGCTTGATTTCGAGAGTGAGCGAAACTAATGAAAACATTGTTGGGGTAAAACCTAAAGGGAAAGACCTAGCACCAAATCCAATTTGCCATCTGATCTAACTTCTGGAGGCAGTCAAAATGAGCCTTAGAATTCTTCCCTACCTTATTCCTGTGCTGAGATACAGGCTGCTCCAACCTGCTGTAAAATGCTTGATTTCGAGAGTGAGCGAAACTAATGAAAACATTGTTGGGGTAAAACCTAAAGGGAAAGACCTAGCACCAAATCCAATTTGCCATCTGATCTAACTTCTGGAGGCAGTCAAAATGAGCCTTAGAATTCTTCCCTACCTTATTCCTGTGCTGAGATACAGGCTGCTCCAACCTGCTGTAAAATGCTTGATTTCGAGAGTGAGCGAAACTAATGAAAACATTGTTGGGGTAAAACCTAAAGGGAAAGACCTAGCACCAAATCCAATTTGCCATCTGATCTAACTTCTGGAGGCAGTCAAAATGATCCTTAGAATTCTTCCCTACCTTATTCCTGTGCTGAGATACAGGCTGCTCCAACCTGCTGTAAAATGCTTGATTTCGAGAGTGAGCGAAACTAATGAAAACATTGTTGGGGTAAAACCTAAAGGGAAAGACCTAGCACCAAATCCAATTTGCCATCTGATCTAACTTCTGGAGGCAGTCAAAATGAGCATTTGAATTCTTCCCTACCTTATTCCTGTGCTGAGATACAGGCTGCTCCAACCTGCTGTAAAATGCTTGATTTCGAGAGTGAGCGAAACTAATGAAAACATTGTTGGGGTAAAACCTAAAGGGAAAGACCTAGCACCAAATCCAATTTGCCATCTGATCTAACTTCTGGAGCCAGTCAAAATGATCCTTAGAATTCTTCCCTACCTTATTCCTGTGCTGAGATACAGGCTGCTCCAACCTGCTGTAAAATGCTTGATTTCGAGAGTGAGCGAAACTAATGAAAACATTGTTGGGGTAAAACCTAAAGGGAAAGACCTAGCACCAAATCCAATTTGCCATCTGATCTAACTTCTGGAGGCAGTCAAAATGAGCCTTAGAATTCTTCCCTACCTTATTCCTGTGCTGAGATACAGGCTGCTCCAACCTGCTGTAAAATGCTTGATTTCGAGAGTGAGCGAAACTAATGAAAACATTGTTGGGGTAAAACCTAAAGGGAAAGACCTAGCACCAAATCCAATTTGCCATCTGATCTAACTTCTGGAGGCAGTCAAAATGATCCTTAGAATTCTTCCCTACCTTATTCCTGTGCTGAGATACAGGCTGCTCCAACCTGCTGTAAAATGCTTGATTTCGAGAGTGAGCGAAACTAATGAAAACATTGTTGGGGTAAAACCTAAAGGGAAAGACCTAGCACCAAATCCAATTTGCCAACTGATCTAACTTCTGGAGGCAGTCAAAATGATCCTTAGAATTCTTCCCTACCTTATTCCTGTGCTGAGATACAGGCTGCTCCAACCTGCTGTAAAATGCTTGATTTCGAGAGTGAGCGAAACTAATGAAAACATTGTTGGGGTAAAACCTAAAGGGAAAGACCTAGCACCAAATCCAATTTGCCATCTGATCTAACTTCTGGAGGCAGTCAAAATGAGCCTTAGAATTCTTCCCTACCTTATTCCTGTGCTGAGATACAGGCTGCTCCAACCTGCTGTAAAATGCTTGATTTCGAGAGTGAGCGAAACTAATGAAAACATTGTTGGGGTAAAACCTAAAGGGAAAGACCTAGCACCAAATCCAATTTGCCATCTGATCTAACTTCTGGAGGCAGTCAAAATGAGCATTTGAATTCTTCCCTACCTTATTCCTGTGCTGAGATACAGGCTGCTCCAACCTGCTGTAAAATGCTTGATTTCGAGAGTGAGCGAAACTAATGAAAACATTGTTGGGGTAAAACCTAAAGGGAAAGACCTAGCACCAAATCCAATTTGCCATCTGATCTAACTTCTGGAGGCAGTCAAAATGATCCTTAGAATTCTTCCCTACCTTATTCCTGTGCTGAGATACAGGCTGCTCCAACCTGCTGTAAAATGCTTGATTTCGAGAGTGAGCGAAACTAATGAAAACATTGTTGGGGTAAAACCTAAAGGGAAAGACCTAGCACCAAATCCAATTTGCCATCTGATCTAACTTCTGGAGGCAGTCAAAATGAGCCTTAGAATTCTTCCCTACCTTATTCCTGTGCTGAGATACAGGCTGCTCCAACCTGCTGTAAAATGCTTGATTTCGAGAGTGAGCGAAACTAATGAAAACATTGTTGGGGTAAAACCTAAAGGGAAAGACCTAGCACCAAATCCAATTTGCCATCTGATCTAACTTCTGGAGGCAGTCAAAATGATCCTTAGAATTCTTCCCTACCTTATTCCTGTGCTGAGATACAGGCTGCTCCAACCTGCTGTAAAATGCTTGATTTCGAGAGTGAGCGAAACTAATGAAAACATTGTTGGGGTAAAACCTAAAGGGAAAGACCTAGCACCAAATCCAATTTGCCAACTGATCTAACTTCTGGAGGCAGTCAAAATGATCCTTAGAATTCTTCCCTACCTTATTCCTGTGCTGAGATACAGGCTGCTCCAACCTGCTGTAAAATGCTTGATTTCGAGAGTGAGCGAAACTAATGAAAACATTGTTGGGGTAAAACCTAAAGGGAAAGACCTAGCACCAAATCCAATTTGCCATCTGATCTAACTTCTGGAGGCAGTCAAAATGAGCCTTAGAATTCTTCCCTACCTTATTCCTGTGCTGAGATACAGGCTGCTCCAACCTGCTGTAAAATGCTTGATTTCGAGAGTGAGCGAAACTAATGAAAACATTGTTGGGGTAAAACCTAAAGGGAAAGACCTAGCACCAAATCCAATTTGCCATCTGATCTAACTTCTGGAGGCAGTCAAAATGAGCCTTAGAATTCTTCCCTACCTTATTCCTGTGCTGAGATACAGGCTGCTCCAACCTGCTGTAAAATGCTTGATTTCGAGAGTGAGCGAAACTAATGAAAACATTGTTGGGGTAAAACCTAAAGGGAAAGACCTAGCACCAAATCCAATTTGCCATCTGATCTAACTTCTGGAGGCAGTCAAAATGATCCTTAGAATTCTTCCCTACCTTATTCCTGTGCTGAGATACAGGCTGCTCCAACCTGCTGTAAAATGCTTGATTTCGAGAGTGAGCGAAACTAATGAAAACATTGTTGGGGTAAAACCTAAAGGGAAAGACCTAGCACCAAATCCAATTTGCCATCTGATCTAACTTCTGGAGGCAGTCAAAATGAGCCTTAGAATTCTTCCCTACCTTATTCCTGTGCTGAGATACAGGCTGCTCCAACCTGCTGTAAAATGCTTGATTTCGAGAGTGAGCGAAACTAATGAAAACATTGTTGGGGTAAAACCTAAAGGGAAAGACCTAGCACCAAATCCAATTTGCCATCTGATCTAACTTCTGGAGGCAGTCAAAATGAGCCTTAGAATTCTTCCCTACCTTATTCCTGTGCTGAGATACAGGCTGCTCCAACCTGCTGTAAAATGCTTGATTTCGAGAGTGAGCGAAACTAATGAAAACATTGTTGGGGTAAAACCTAAAGGGAAAGACCTAGCACCAAATCCAATTTGCCATCTGATCTAACTTCTGGAGGCAGTCAAAATGATCCTTAGAATTCTTCCCTACCTTATTCCTGTGCTGAGATACAGGCTGCTCCAACCTGCTGTAAAATGCTTGATTTCGAGAGTGAGCGAAACTAATGAAAACATTGTTGGGGTAAAACCTAAAGGGAAAGACCTAGCACCAAATCCAATTTGCCATCTGATCTAACTTCTGGAGGCAGTCAAAATGAGCCTTAGAATTCTTCCCTACCTTATTCCTGTGCTGAGATACAGGCTGCTCCAACCTGCTGTAAAATGCTTGATTTCGAGAGTGAGCGAAACTAATGAAAACATTGTTGGGGTAAAACCTAAAGGGAAAGACCTAGCACCAAATCCAATTTGCCATCTGATCTAACTTCTGGAGGCAGTCAAAATGATCCTTAGAATTCTTCCCTACCTTATTCCTGTGCTGAGATACAGGCTGCTCCAACCTGCTGTAAAATGCTTGATTTCGAGAGTGAGCGAAACTAATGAAAACATTGTTGGGGTAAAACCTAAAGGGAAAGACCTAGCACCAAATCCAATTTGCCATCTGATCTAACTTCTGGAGGCAGTCAAAATGAGCCTTAGAATTCTTCCCTACCTTATTCCTGTGCTGAGATACAGGCTGCTCCAACCTGCTGTAAAATGCTTGATTTCGAGAGTGAGCGAAACTAATGAAAACATTGTTGGGGTAAAACCTAAAGGGAAAGACCTAGCACCAAATCCAATTTGCCATCTGATCTAACTTCTGGAGGCAGTCAAAATGAGCCTTAGAATTCTTCCCTACCTTATTCCTGTGCTGAGATACAGGCTGCTCCAACCTGCTGTAAAATGCTTGATTTCGAGAGTGAGCGAAACTAATGAAAACATTGTTGGGGTAAAACCTAAAGGGAAAGACCTAGCACCAAATCCAATTTGCCATCTGATCTAACTTCTGGAGGCAGTCAAAATGATCCTTAGAATTCTTCCCTACCTTATTCCTGTGCTGAGATACAGGCTGCTCCAACCTGCTGTAAAATGCTTGATTTCGAGAGTGAGCGAAACTAATGAAAACATTGTTGGGGTAAAACCTAAAGGGAAAGACCTAGCACCAAATCCAATTTGCCATCTGATCTAACTTCTGGAGGCAGTCAAAATGAGCATTTGAATTCTTCCCTACCTTATTCCTGTGCTGAGATACAGGCTGCTCCAACCTGCTGTAAAATGCTTGATTTCGAGAGTGAGCGAAACTAATGAAAACATTGTTGGGGTAAAACCTAAAGGGAAAGACCTAGCACCAAATCCAATTTGCCATCTGATCTAACTTCTGGAGCCAGTCAAAATGATCCTTAGAATTCTTCCCTACCTTATTCCTGTGCTGAGATACAGGCTGCTCCAACCTGCTGTAAAATGCTTGATTTCGAGAGTGAGCGAAACTAATGAAAACATTGTTGGGGTAAAACCTAAAGGGAAAGACCTAGCACCAAATCCAATTTGCCATCTGATCTAACTTCTGGAGGCAGTCAAAATGAGCCTTAGAATTCTTCCCTACCTTATTCCTGTGCTGAGATACAGGCTGCTCCAACCTGCTGTAAAATGCTTGATTTCGAGAGTGAGCGAAACTAATGAAAACATTGTTGGGGTAAAACCTAAAGGGAAAGACCTAGCACCAAATCCAATTTGCCATCTGATCTAACTTCTGGAGGCAGTCAAAATGAGCCTTAGAATTCTTCCCTACCTTATTCCTGTGCTGAGATACAAGCTGCTCCAACCTGCTGTAAAATGCTTGATTTCGAGAGTGAGCGAAACTAATGAAAACATTGTTGGGGTAAAACCTAAAGGGAAAGACCTAGCACCAAATCCAATTTGCCATCTGATCTAACTTCTGGAGGCAGTCAAAATGAGCCTTAGAATTCTTCCCTACCTTATTCCTGTGCTGAGATACAGGCTGCTCCAACCTGCTGTAAAATGCTTGATTTCGAGAGTGAGCGAAACTAATGAAAACATTGTTGGGGTAAAACCTAAAGGGAAAGACCTAGCACCAAATCCAATTTGCCATCTGATCTAACTTCTGGAGGCAGTCAAAATGAGCCTTAGAATTCTTCCCTACCTTATTCCTGTGCTGAGATACAGGCTGCTCCAACCTGCTGTAAAATGCTTGATTTCGAGAGTGAGCGAAACTAATGAAAACATTGTTGGGGTAAAACCTAAAGGGAAAGACCTAGCACCAAATCCAATTTGCCATCTGATCTAACTTCTGGAGGCAGTCAAAATGAGCCTTAGAATTCTTCCCTACCTTATTCCTGTGCTGAGATACAGGCTGCTCCAACCTGCTGTAAAATGCTTGATTTCGAGAGTGAGCGAAACTAATGAAAACATTGTTGGGGTAAAACCTAAAGGGAAAGACCTAGCACCAAATCCAATTTGCCATCTGATCTAACTTCTGGAGGCAGTCAAAATGAGCATTTGAATTCTTCCCTACCTTATTCCTGTGCTGAGATACAGGCTGCTCCAACCTGCTGTAAAATGCTTGATTTCGAGAGTGAGCGAAACTAATGAAAACATTGTTGGGGTAAAACCTAAAGGGAAAGACCTAGCACCAAATCCAATTTGCCATCTGATCTAACTTCTGGAGGCAGTCAAAATGAGCCTTAGAATTCTTCCCTACCTTATTCCTGTGCTGAGATACAGGCTGCTCCAACCTGCTGTAAAATGCTTGATTTCGAGAGTGAGCGAAACTAATGAAAACATTGTTGGGGTAAAACCTAAAGGGAAAGACCTAGCACCAAATCCAATTTGCCATCTGATCTAACTTCTGGAGGCAGTCAAAATGAGCCTTAGAATTCTTCCCTACCTTATTCCTGTGCTGAGATACAGGCTGCTCCAACCTGCTGTAAAATGCTTGATTTCGAGAGTGAGCGAAACTAATGAAAACATTGTTGGGGTAAAACCTAAAGGGAAAGACCTAGCACCAAATCCAATTTGCCATCTGATCTAACTTCTGGAGGCAGTCAAAATGATCCTTAGAATTCTTCCCTACCTTATTCCTGTGCTGAGATACAGGCTGCTCCAACCTGCTGTAAAATGCTTGATTTCGAGAGTGAGCGAAACTAATGAAAACATTGTTGGGGTAAAACCTAAAGGGAAAGACCTAGCACCAAATCCAATTTGCCATCTGATCTAACTTCTGGAGGCAGTCAAAATGAGCCTTAGAATTCTTCCCTACCTTATTCCTGTGCTGAGATACAGGCTGCTCCAACCTGCTGTAAAATGCTTGATTTCGAGAGTGAGCGAAACTAATGAAAACATTGTTGGGGTAAAACCTAAAGGGAAAGACCTAGCACCAAATCCAATTTGCCATCTGATCTAACTTCTGGAGGCAGTCAAAATGAGCCTTAGAATTCTTCCCTACCTTATTCCTGTGCTGAGATACAAGCTGCTCCAACCTGCTGTAAAATGCTTGATTTCGAGAGTGAGCGAAACTAATGAAAACATTGTTGGGGTAAAACCTAAAGGGAAAGACCTAGCACCAAATCCAATTTGCCATCTGATCTAACTTCTGGAGGCAGTCAAAATGAGCCTTAGAATTCTTCCCTACCTTATTCCTGTGCTGAGATACAGGCTGCTCCAACCTGCTGTAAAATGCTTGATTTCGAGAGTGAGCGAAACTAATGAAAACATTGTTGGGGTAAAACCTAAAGGGAAAGACCTAGCACCAAATCCAATTTGCCATCTGATCTAACTTCTGGAGGCAGTCAAAATGAGCCTTAGAATTCTTCCCTACCTTATTCCTGTGCTGAGATACAGGCTGCTCCAACCTGCTGTAAAATGCTTGATTTCGAGAGTGAGCGAAACTAATGAAAACATTGTTGGGGTAAAACCTAAAGGGAAAGACCTAGCACCAAATCCAATTTGCCATCTGATCTAACTTCTGGAGGCAGTCAAAATGAGCCTTAGAATTCTTCCCTACCTTATTCCTGTGCTGAGATACAGGCTGCTCCAACCTGCTGTAAAATGCTTGATTTCGAGAGTGAGCGAAACTAATGAAAACATTGTTGGGGTAAAACCTAAAGGGAAAGACCTAGCACCAAATCCAATTTGCCATCTGATCTAACTTCTGGAGGCAGTCAAAATGAGCCTTAGAATTCTTCCCTACCTTATTCCTGTGCTGAGATACAGGCTGCTCCAACCTGCTGTAAAATGCTTGATTTCGAGAGTGAGCGAAACTAATGAAAACATTGTTGGGGTAAAACCTAAAGGGAAAGACCTAGCACCAAATCCAATTTGCCATCTGATCTAACTTCTGGAGGCAGTCAAAATGAGCCTTAGAATTCTTCCCTACCTTATTCCTGTGCTGAGATACAGGCTGCTCCAACCTGCTGTAAAATGCTTGATTTCGAGAGTGAGCGAAACTAATGAAAACATTGTTGGGGTAAAACCTAAAGGGAAAGACCTAGCACCAAATCCAATTTGCCATCTGATCTAACTTCTGGAGGCAGTCAAAATGAGCCTTAGAATTCTTCCCTACCTTATTCCTGTGCTGAGATACAGGCTGCTCCAACCTGCTGTAAAATGCTTGATTTCGAGAGTGAGCGAAACTAATGAAAACATTGTTGGGGTAAAACCTAAAGGGAAAGACCTAGCACCAAATCCAATTTGCCATCTGATCTAACTTCTGGAGGCAGTCAAAATGAGCCTTAGAATTCTTCCCTACCTTATTCCTGTGCTGAGATACAGGCTGCTCCAACCTGCTGTAAAATGCTTGATTTCGAGAGTGAGCGAAACTAATGAAAACATTGTTGGGGTAAAACCTAAAGGGAAAGACCTAGCACCAAATCCAATTTGCCATCTGATCTAACTTCTGGAGGCAGTCAAAATGAGCCTTAGAATTCTTCCCTACCTTATTCCTGTGCTGAGATACAGGCTGCTCCAACCTGCTGTAAAATGCTTGATTTCGAGAGTGAGCGAAACTAATGAAAACATTGTTGGGGTAAAACCTAAAGGGAAAGACCTAGCACCAAATCCAATCTGCCAACTGATCTAACTTCTGGAGGCAGTCAAAATGAGCCTTAGAATTCTTCCCTACCTTATTCCTGTGCTGAGATACAGGCTGCTCCAACCTGCTGTAAAATGCTTGATTTCGAGAGTGAGCGAAACTAATGAAAACATTGTTGGGGTAAAACCTAAAGGGAAAGACCTAGCACCAAATCCAATTTGCCATCTGATCTAACTTCTGGAGGCAGTCAAAATGAGCCTTAGAATTCTTCCCTACCTTATTCCTGTGCTGAGATACAGGCTGCTCCAACCTGCTGTAAAATGCTTGATTTCGAGAGTGAGCGAAACTAATGAAAACATTGTTGGGGTAAAACCTAAAGGGAAAGACCTAGCACCAAATCCAATCTGCCAACTGATCTAACTTCTGGAGGCAGTCAAAATGAGCCTTAGAATTCTTCCCTACCTTATTCCTGTGCTGAGATACAGGCTGCTCCAACCTGCTGTAAAATGCTTGATTTCGAGAGTGAGCGAAACTAATGAAAACATTGTTGGGGTAAAACCTAAAGGGAAAGACCTAGCACCAAATCCAATTTGCCATCTGATCTAACTTCTGGAGGCAGTCAAAATGAGCCTTAGAATTCTTCCCTACCTTATTCCTGTGCTGAGATACAGGCTGCTCCAACCTGCTGTAAAATGCTTGATTTCGAGAGTGAGCGAAACTAATGAAAACATTGTTGGGGTAAAACCTAAAGGGAAAGACCTAGCACCAAATCCAATTTGCCATCTGATCTAACTTCTGGAGGCAGTCAAAATGATCCTTAGAATTCTTCCCTACCTTATTCCTGTGCTGAGATACAGGCTGCTCCAACCTGCTGTAAAATGCTTGATTTCGAGAGTGAGCGAAACTAATGAAAACATTGTTGGGGTAAAACCTAAAGGGAAAGACCTAGCACCAAATCCAATTTGCCATCTGATCTAACTTCTGGAGGCAGTCAAAATGAGCCTTAGAATTCTTCCCTACCTTATTCCTGTGCTGAGATACAAGCTGCTCCAACCCGCTGTAAAATGCTTGATTTCGAGAGTGAGCGAAACTAATGAAAACATTGTTGGGGTAAAAACCTAAAGGGAAAGACCTAGCACCAAATCCAATTTGCCATCTGATCTAACTTCTGGAGGCAGTCAAAATGAGCCTTAGAATTCTTCCCTACCTTATTCCTGTGCTGAGATACAGGCTGCTCCAACCTGCTGTAAAATGCTTGATTTCGAGAGTGAGCGAAACTAATGAAAACATTGTTGGGGTAAAACCTAAAGGGAAAGACCTAGCACCAAATCCAATTTGCCATCTGATCTAACTTCTGGAGGCAGTCAAAATGATCCTTAGAATTCTTCCCTACCTTATTCCTGTGCTGAGATACAGGCTGCTCCAACCTGCTGTAAAATGCTTGATTTCGAGAGTGAGCGAAACTAATGAAAACATTGTTGGGGTAAAACCTAAAGGGAAAGACCTAGCACCAAATCCAATTTGCCATCTGATCTAACTTCTGGAGGCAGTCAAAATGAGCCTTAGAATTCTTCCCTACCTTATTCCTGTGCTGAGATACAGGCTGCTCCAACCTGCTGTAAAATGCTTGATTTCGAGAGTGAGCGAAACTAATGAAAACATTGTTGGGGTAAAACCTAAAGGGAAAGACCTAGCACCAAATCCAATTTGCCATCTGATCTAACTTCTGCAGGCAGTCAAAATGAGCCTTAGAATTCTTCCCTACCTTATTCCTGTGCTGAGATACAGGCTGCTCCAACCTGCTGTAAAATGCTTGATTTCGAGAGTGAGCGAAACTAATGAAAACATTGTTGGGGTAAAACCTAAAGGGAAAGACCTAGCACCAAATCCAATTTGCCATCTGATCTAACTTCTGGAGGCAGTCAAAATGAGCCTTAGAATTCTTCCCTACCTTATTCCTGTGCTGAGATACAGGCTGCTCCAACCTGCTGTAAAATGCTTGATTTCGAGAGTGAGCGAAACTAATGAAAACATTGTTGGGGTAAAACCTAAAGGGAAAGACCTAGCACCAAATCCAATTTGCCATCTGATCTAACTTCTGGAGGCAGTCAAAATGATCCTTAGAATTCTTCCCTACCTTATTCCTGTGCTGAGATACAGGCTGCTCCAACCTGCTGTAAAATGCTTGATTTCGAGAGTGAGCGAAACTAATGAAAACATTGTTGGGGTAAAACCTAAAGGGAAAGACCTAGCACCAAATCCAATTTGCCATCTGATCTAACTTCTGGAGGCAGTCAAAATGAGCCTTAGAATTCTTCCCTACCTTATTCCTGTGCTGAGATACAGGCTGCTCCAACCTGCTGTAAAATGCTTGATTTCGAGAGTGAGCGAAACTAATGAAAACATTGTTGGGGTAAAACCTAAAGGGAAAGACCTAGCACCAAATCCAATTTGCCATCTGATCTAACTTCTGGAGGCAGTCAAAATGAGCCTTAGAATTCTTCCCTACCTTATTCCTGTGCTGAGATACAGGCTGCTCCAACCTGCTGTAAAATGCTTGATTTCGAGAGTGAGCGAAACTAATGAAAACATTGTTGGGGTAAAACCTAAAGGGAAAGACCTAGCACCAAATCCAATTTGCCATCTGATCTAACTTCTGGAGGCAGTCAAAATGAGCCTTAGAATTCTTCCCTACCTTATTCCTGTGCTGAGATACAGGCTGCTCCAACCTGCTGTAAAATGCTTGATTTCGAGAGTGAGCGAAACTAATGAAAACATTGTTGGGGTAAAACCTAAAGGGAAAGACCTAGCACCAAATCCAATTTGCCATCTGATCTAACTTCTGGAGGCAGTCAAAATGATCCTTAGAATTCTTCCCTACCTTATTCCTGTGCTGAGATACAGGCTGCTCCAACCTGCTGTAAAATGCTTGATTTCGAGAGTGAGCGAAACTAATGAAAACATTGTTGGGGTAAAACCTAAAGGGAAAGACCTAGCACCAAATCCAATTTGCCATCTGATCTAACTTCTGGAGGCAGTCAAAATGAGCCTTAGAATTCTTCCCTACCTTATTCCTGTGCTGAGATACAGGCTGCTCCAACCTGCTGTAAAATGCTTGATTTCGAGAGTGAGCGAAACTAATGAAAACATTGTTGGGGTAAAACCTAAAGGGAAAGACCTAGCACCAAATCCAATTTGCCATCTGATCTAACTTCTGGAGGCAGTCAAAATGATCCTTAGAATTCTTCCCTACCTTATTCCTGTGCTGAGATACAGGCTGCTCCAACCTGCTGTAAAATGCTTGATTTCCAGAGTGAGCGAAACTAATGAAAACATTGTTGGGGTAAAACCTAAAGGGAAAGACCTAGCACCAAATCCAATTTGCCATCTGATCTAACTTCTGGAGGCAGTCAAAATGATCCTTAGAATTCTTCCCTACCTTATTCCTGTGCTGAGATACAGGCTGCTCCAACCTGCTGTAAAATGCTTGATTTCGAGAGTGAGCGAAACTAATGAAAACATTGTTGGGGTAAAACCTAAAGGGAAAGACCTAGCACCAAATCCAATTTGCCATCTGATCTAACTTCTGGAGGCAGTCAAAATGATCCTTAGAATTCTTCCCTACCTTATTCCTGTGCTGAGATACAGGCTGCTCCAACCTGCTGTAAAATGCTTGATTTCGAGAGTGAGCGAAACTAATGAAAACATTGTTGGGGTAAAACCTAAAGGGAAAGACCTAGCACCAAATCCAATTTGCCATCTGATCTAACTTCTGGAGGCAGTCAAAATGAGCCTTAGAATTCTTCCCTACCTTATTCCTGTGCTGAGATACAGGCTGCTCCAACCTGCTGTAAAATGCTTGATTTTGAGAGTGAGCGAAACTAATGAAAACATTGTTGGGGTAAAACCTAAAGGGAAAGACCTAGCACCAAATCCAATTTGCCATCTGATCTAACTTCTGGAGGCAGTCAAAATGATCCTTAGAATTCTTCCCTACCTTATTCCTGTGCTGAGATACAGGCTGCTCCAACCTGCTGTAAAATGCTTGATTTCGAGAGTGAGCGAAACTAATGAAAACATTGTTGGGGTAAAACCTAAAGGGAAAGACCTAGCACCAAATCCAATTTGCCATCTGATCTAACTTCTGGAGGCAGTCAAAATGATCCTTAGAATTCTTCCCTACCTTATTCCTGTGCTGAGATACAGGCTGCTCCAACCTGCTGTAAAATGCTTGATTTCGAGAGTGAGCGAAACTAATGAAAACATTGTTGGGGTAAAACCTAAAGGGAAAGACCTAGCACCAAATCCAATTTGCCATCTGATCTAACTTCTGGAGGCAGTCAAAATGATCCTTAGAATTCTTCCCTACCTTATTCCTGTGCTGAGATACAGGCTGCTCCAACCTGCTGTAAAATGCTTGATTTCGAGAGTGAGCTAAACTAATGAAAACATTGTTGGGGTAAAACCTAAAGGGAAAGACCTAGCACCAAATCCAATTTGCCATCTGATCTAACTTCTGGAGGCAGTCAAAATGATCCTTAGAATTCTTCCCTACCTTATTCCTGTGCTGAGATACAGGCTGCTCCAACCTGCTGTAAAATGCTTGATTTCGAGAGTGAGCGAAACTAATGAAAACATTGTTGGGGTAAAACCTAAAGGGAAAGACCTAGCACCAAATCCAATTTGCCATCTGATCTAACTTCTGGAGGCAGTCAAAATGAGCCTTAGAATTCTTCCCTACCTTATTCCTGTGCTGAGATACAGGCTGCTCCAACCTGCTGTAAAATGCTTGATTTCGAGAGTGAGCGAAACTAATGAAAACATTGTTGGGGTAAAACCTAAAGGGAAAGACCTAGCACCAAATCCAATTTGCCATCTGATCTAACTTCTGGAGGCAGTCAAAATGAGCCTTAGAATTCTTCCCTACCTTATTCCTGTGCTGAGATACAAGCTGCTCCAACCTGCTGTAAAATGCTTGATTTCGAGAGTGAGCGAAACTAATGAAAACATTGTTGGGGTAAAACCTAAAGGGAAAGACCTAGCACCAAATCCAATTTGCCAACAGATCTAACTTCTGGAGGCAGTCAAAATGAGCCTTAGAATTCTTCCCTACCTTATTCCTGTGCTGAGATACAGGCTGCTCCAACCTGCTGTAAAATGCTTGATTTCGAGAGTGAGCGAAACTAATGAAAACATTGTTGGGGTAAAACCTAAAGGGAAAGACCTAGCACCAAATCCAATTTGCCATCTGATCTAACTTCTGGAGGCAGTCAAAATGAGCCTTAGAATTCTTCCCTACCTTATTTCTGTGCTGAGATACAGGCTGCTCCAACCTGCTGTAAAATGCTTGATTTCGAGAGTGAGCGAAACTAATGAAAACATTGTTGGGGTAAAACCTAAAGGGAAAGACCTAGCACCAAATCCAATTTGCCATCTGATCTAACTTCTGGAGGCAGTCAAAATGATCCTTAGAATTCTTCCCTACCTTATTCCTGTGCTGAGATACAGGCTGCTCCAACCTGCTGTAAAATGCTTGATTTCGAGAGTGAGCGAAACTAATGAAAACATTGTTGGGGTAAAACCTAAAGGGAAAGACCTAGCACCAAATCCAATTTGCCATCTGATCTAACTTCTGGAGGCAGTCAAAATGATCCTTAGAATTCTTCCCTACCTTATTCCTGTGCTGAGATACAGGCTGCTCCAACCTGCTGTAAAATGCTTGATTTCGAGAGTGAGCGAAACTAATGAAAACATTGTTGGGGTAAAACCTAAAGGGAAAGACCTAGCACCAAATCCAATTTGCCATCTGATCTAACTTCTGGAGGCAGTCAAAATGAGCCTTAGAATTCTTCCCTACCTTATTCCTGTGCTGAGATACAGGCTGCTCCAACCTGCTGTAAAATGCTTGATTTCGAGAGTGAGCGAAACTAATGAAAACATTGTTGGGGTAAAACCTAAAGGGAAAGACCTAGCACCAAATCCAATTTGCCATCTGATCTAACTTCTGGAGGCAGTCAAAATGAGCCTTAGAATTCTTCCCTACCTTATTCCTGTGCTGAGATACAGGCTGCTCCAACCTGCTGTAAAATGCTTGATTTCGAGAGTGAGCGAAACTAATGAAAACATTGTTGGGGTAAAACCTAAAGGGAAAGACCTAGCACCAAATCCAATTGGCCATCTGATCTAACTTCTGGAGGCAGTCAAAATGATCCTTAGAATTCTTCCCTACCTTATTCCTGTGCTGAGATACAGGCTGCTCCAACCTGCTGTAAAATGCTTGATTTCGAGAGTGAGCGAAACTAATGAAAACATTGTTGGGGTAAAACCTAAAGGGAAAGACCTAGCACCAAATCCAATTTGCCATCTGATCTAACTTCTGGAGGCAGTCAAAATGATCCTTAGAATTCTTCCCTACCTTATTCCTGTGCTGAGATACAGGCTGCTCCAACCTGCTGTAAAATGCTTGATTTCGAGAGTGAGCGAAACTAATGAAAACATTGTTGGGGTAAAACCTAAAGGGAAAGACCTAGCACCAAATCCAATTTGCCATCTGATCTAACTTCTGGAGGCAGTCAAAATGATCCTTAGAATTCTTCCCTACCTTATTCCTGTGCTGAGATACAGGCTGCTCCAACCTGCTGTAAAATGCTTGATTTCGAGAGTGAGCGAAACTAATGAAAACATTGTTGGGGTAAAACCTAAAGGGAAAGACCTAGCACCAAATCCAATTTGCCATCTGATCTAACTTCTGGAGGCAGTCAAAATGAGCCTTAGAATTCTTCCCTACCTTATTCCTGTGCTGAGATACAGGCTGCTCCAACCTGCTGTAAAATGCTTGATTTCGAGAGTGAGCGAAACTAATGAAAACATTGTTGGGTTAAAACCTAAAGGGAATGACCTAGCACTAAATCCAATTTGCCATCTGATCTAACTTCTGGAGGCAGTCAAAATGATCCTTAGAATTCTTCCCTACCTTATTCCTGTGCTGAGATACAGGCTGCTCCAACCTGCTGTAAAATGCTTGATTTCGAGAGTGAGCGAAACTAATGAAAACATTGTTGGGGTAAAACCTAAAGGGAAAGACCTAGCACCAAATCCAATTTGCCATCTGATCTAACTTCTGGAGGCAGTCAAAATGAGCCTTAGAATTCTTCCCTACCTTATTCCTGTGCTGAGATACAGGCTGCTCCAACCTGCTGTAAAATGCTTGATTTCGAGAGTGAGCGAAACTAATGAAAACATTGTTGGGGTAAAACCTAAAGGGAAAGACCTAGCACCAAATCCAATTTGCCATCTGATCTAACTTCTGGAGGCAGTCAAAATGATCCTTAGAATTCTTCCCTACCTTATTCCTGTGCTGAGATACAGGCTGCTCCAACCTGCTGTAAAATGCTTGATTTCGAGAGTGAGCGAAACTAATGAAAACATTGTTGGGGTAAAACGTAAAGGGAAAGACCTAGCACCAAATCCAATTTGCCATCTGATCTAACTTCTGGAGGCAGTCAAAATGAGCCTTAGAATTCTTCCCTACCTTATTCCTGTGCTGAGATACAGGCTGCTCCAACCTGCTGTAAAATGCTTGATTTCGAGAGTGAGCGAAACTAATGAAAACATTGTTGGGGTAAAACCTAAAGGGAAAGACCTAGCACCAAATCCAATTTGCCATCTGATCTAACTTCTGGAGGCAGTCAAAATGAGCCTTAGAATTCTTCCCTACCTTATTCCTGTGCTGAGATACAGGCTGCTCCAACCTGCTGTAAAATGCTTGATTTCGAGAGTGAGCGAAACTAATGAAAACATTGTTGGGGTAAAACCTAAAGGGAAAGACCTAGCACCAAATCCAATTTGCCATCTGATCTAACTTCTGGAGGCAGTCAAAATGAGCCTTAGAATTCTTCCCTACCTTATTCCTGTGCTGAGATACAGGCTGCTCCAACCTGCTGTAAAATGCTTGATTTCGAGAGTGAGCGAAACTAATGAAAACATTGTTGGGGTAAAACCTAAAGGGAAAGACCTAGCACCAAATCCAATTTGCCATCTGATCTAACTTCTGGAGGCAGTCAAAATGAGCCTTAGAATTCTTCCCTACCTTATTCCTGTGCTGAGATACAGGCTGCTCCAACCTGCTGTAAAATGCTTGATTTCAAGAGTGAGCGAAACTAATGAAAACATTGTTGGGGTAAAACCTAAAGGGAAAGACCTAGCACCAAATCCAATTTGCCATCTTATCTAACTTCTGGAGGCAGTCAAAATGATCCTTAGAATTCTTCCCTACCTTATTCCTGTGCTGAGATACAGGCTGCTCCAACCTGCTGTAAAATGCTTGATTTCGAGAGTGAGCGAAACTAATGAAAACATTGTTGGGGTAAAACCTAAAGGGAAAGACCTAGCACCAAATCCAATTTGCCATCTGATCTAACTTCTGGAGGCAGTCAAAATGAGCCTTAGAATTCTTCCCTACCTTATTCCTGTGCTGAGATACAGGCTGCTCCAACCTGCTGTAAAATGCTTGATTTCGAGAGTGAGCGAAACTAATGAAAACATTGTTGGGGTAAAACCTAAAGGGAAAGACCTAGCACCAAATCCAATTTGCCATCTGATCTAACTTCTGGAGGCAGTCAAAATGAGCCTTAGAATTCTTCCCTACCTTATTCCTGTGCTGAGATACAGGCTGCTCCAACCTGCTGTAAAATGCTTGATTTCGAGAGTGAGCGAAACTAATGAAAACATTGTTGGGGTAAAACCTAAAGGGAAAGACCTAGCACCAAATCCAATTTGCCATCTGATCTAACTTCTGGAGGCAGTCAAAATGAGCCTTAGAATTCTTCCCTACCTTATTCCTGTGCTGAGATACAGGCTGCTCCAACCTGCTGTAAAATGCTTGATTTCGAGAGTGAGCGAAACTAATGAAAACATTGTTGGGGTAAAACCTAAAGGGAAAGACCTAGCACCAAATCCAATTTGCCATCTGATCTAACTTCTGGAGGCAGTCAAAATGAGCCTTAGAATTCTTCCCTACCTTATTCCTGTGCTGAGATACAGGCTGCTCCAACCTGCTGTAAAATGCTTGATTTCGAGAGTGAGCGAAACTAATGAAAACATTGTTGGGGTAAAACCTAAAGGGAAAGACCTAGCACCAAATCCAATTTGCCATCTGATCTAACTTCTGGAGGCAGTCAAAATGATCCTTAGAATTCTTCCCTACCTTATTCCTGTGCTGAGATACAGGCTGCTCCAACCTGCTGTAAAATGCTTGATTTCCAGAGTGAGCGAAACTAATGAAAACATTGTTGGGGTAAAACCTAAAGGGAAAGACCTAGCACCAAATCCAATTTGCCATCTGATCTAACTTCTGGAGGCAGTCAAAATGATCCTTAGAATTCTTCCCTACCTTATTCCTGTGCTGAGATACAGGCTGCTCCAACCTGCTGTAAAATGCTTGATTTCGAGAGTGAGCGAAACTAATGAAAACATTGTTGGGGTAAAACCTAAAGGGAAAGACCTAGCACCAAATCCAATTTGCCATCTGATCTAACTTCTGGAGGCAGTCAAAATGATCCTTAGAATTCTTCCCTACCTTATTCCTGTGCTGAGATACAGGCTGCTCCAACCTGCTGTAAAATGCTTGATTTCGAGAGTGAGCGAAACTAATGAAAACATTGTTGGGGTAAAACCTAAAGGGAAAGACCTAGCACCAAATCCAATTTGCCATCTGATCTAACTTCTGGAGGCAGTCAAAATGAGCCTTAGAATTCTTCCCTACCTTATTCCTGTGCTGAGATACAGGCTGCTCCAACCTGCTGTAAAATGCTTGATTTTGAGAGTGAGCGAAACTAATGAAAACATTGTTGGGGTAAAACCTAAAGGGAAAGACCTAGCACCAAATCCAATTTGCCATCTGATCTAACTTCTGGAGGCAGTCAAAATGATCCTTAGAATTCTTCCCTACCTTATTCCTGTGCTGAGATACAGGCTGCTCCAACCTGCTGTAAAATGCTTGATTTCGAGAGTGAGCGAAACTAATGAAAACATTGTTGGGGTAAAACCTAAAGGGAAAGACCTAGCACCAAATCCAATTTGCCATCTGATCTAACTTCTGGAGGCAGTCAAAATGATCCTTAGAATTCTTCCCTACCTTATTCCTGTGCTGAGATACAGGCTGCTCCAACCTGCTGTAAAATGCTTGATTTCGAGAGTGAGCGAAACTAATGAAAACATTGTTGGGGTAAAACCTAAAGGGAAAGACCTAGCACCAAATCCAATTTGCCATCTGATCTAACTTCTGGAGGCAGTCAAAATGATCCTTAGAATTCTTCCCTACCTTATTCCTGTGCTGAGATACAGGCTGCTCCAACCTGCTGTAAAATGCTTGATTTCGAGAGTGAGCTAAACTAATGAAAACATTGTTGGGGTAAAACCTAAAGGGAAAGACCTAGCACCAAATCCAATTTGCCATCTGATCTAACTTCTGGAGGCAGTCAAAATGATCCTTAGAATTCTTCCCTACCTTATTCCTGTGCTGAGATACAGGCTGCTCCAACCTGCTGTAAAATGCTTGATTTCGAGAGTGAGCGAAACTAATGAAAACATTGTTGGGGTAAAACCTAAAGGGAAAGACCTAGCACCAAATCCAATTTGCCATCTGATCTAACTTCTGGAGGCAGTCAAAATGAGCCTTAGAATTCTTCCCTACCTTATTCCTGTGCTGAGATACAGGCTGCTCCAACCTGCTGTAAAATGCTTGATTTCGAGAGTGAGCGAAACTAATGAAAACATTGTTGGGGTAAAACCTAAAGGGAAAGACCTAGCACCAAATCCAATTTGCCATCTGATCTAACTTCTGGAGGCAGTCAAAATGAGCCTTAGAATTCTTCCCTACCTTATTCCTGTGCTGAGATACAAGCTGCTCCAACCTGCTGTAAAATGCTTGATTTCGAGAGTGAGCGAAACTAATGAAAACATTGTTGGGGTAAAACCTAAAGGGAAAGACCTAGCACCAAATCCAATTTGCCAACAGATCTAACTTCTGGAGGCAGTCAAAATGAGCCTTAGAATTCTTCCCTACCTTATTCCTGTGCTGAGATACAGGCTGCTCCAACCTGCTGTAAAATGCTTGATTTCGAGAGTGAGCGAAACTAATGAAAACATTGTTGGGGTAAAACCTAAAGGGAAAGACCTAGCACCAAATCCAATTTGCCATCTGATCTAACTTCTGGAGGCAGTCAAAATGAGCCTTAGAATTCTTCCCTACCTTATTTCTGTGCTGAGATACAGGCTGCTCCAACCTGCTGTAAAATGCTTGATTTCGAGAGTGAGCGAAACTAATGAAAACATTGTTGGGGTAAAACCTAAAGGGAAAGACCTAGCACCAAATCCAATTTGCCATCTGATCTAACTTCTGGAGGCAGTCAAAATGATCCTTAGAATTCTTCCCTACCTTATTCCTGTGCTGAGATACAGGCTGCTCCAACCTGCTGTAAAATGCTTGATTTCGAGAGTGAGCGAAACTAATGAAAACATTGTTGGGGTAAAACCTAAAGGGAAAGACCTAGCACCAAATCCAATTTGCCATCTGATCTAACTTCTGGAGGCAGTCAAAATGATCCTTAGAATTCTTCCCTACCTTATTCCTGTGCTGAGATACAGGCTGCTCCAACCTGCTGTAAAATGCTTGATTTCGAGAGTGAGCGAAACTAATGAAAACATTGTTGGGGTAAAACCTAAAGGGAAAGACCTAGCACCAAATCCAATTTGCCATCTGATCTAACTTCTGGAGGCAGTCAAAATGAGCCTTAGAATTCTTCCCTACCTTATTCCTGTGCTGAGATACAGGCTGCTCCAACCTGCTGTAAAATGCTTGATTTCGAGAGTGAGCGAAACTAATGAAAACATTGTTGGGGTAAAACCTAAAGGGAAAGACCTAGCACCAAATCCAATTTGCCATCTGATCTAACTTCTGGAGGCAGTCAAAATGAGCCTTAGAATTCTTCCCTACCTTATTCCTGTGCTGAGATACAGGCTGCTCCAACCTGCTGTAAAATGCTTGATTTCGAGAGTGAGCGAAACTAATGAAAACATTGTTGGGGTAAAACCTAAAGGGAAAGACCTAGCACCAAATCCAATTGGCCATCTGATCTAACTTCTGGAGGCAGTCAAAATGATCCTTAGAATTCTTCCCTACCTTATTCCTGTGCTGAGATACAGGCTGCTCCAACCTGCTGTAAAATGCTTGATTTCGAGAGTGAGCGAAACTAATGAAAACATTGTTGGGGTAAAACCTAAAGGGAAAGACCTAGCACCAAATCCAATTTGCCATCTGATCTAACTTCTGGAGGCAGTCAAAATGATCCTTAGAATTCTTCCCTACCTTATTCCTGTGCTGAGATACAGGCTGCTCCAACCTGCTGTAAAATGCTTGATTTCGAGAGTGAGCGAAACTAATGAAAACATTGTTGGGGTAAAACCTAAAGGGAAAGACCTAGCACCAAATCCAATTTGCCATCTGATCTAACTTCTGGAGGCAGTCAAAATGATCCTTAGAATTCTTCCCTACCTTATTCCTGTGCTGAGATACAGGCTGCTCCAACCTGCTGTAAAATGCTTGATTTCGAGAGTGAGCGAAACTAATGAAAACATTGTTGGGGTAAAACCTAAAGGGAAAGACCTAGCACCAAATCCAATTTGCCATCTGATCTAACTTCTGGAGGCAGTCAAAATGAGCCTTAGAATTCTTCCCTACCTTATTCCTGTGCTGAGATACAGGCTGCTCCAACCTGCTGTAAAATGCTTGATTTCGAGAGTGAGCGAAACTAATGAAAACATTGTTGGGTTAAAACCTAAAGGGAATGACCTAGCACTAAATCCAATTTGCCATCTGATCTAACTTCTGGAGGCAGTCAAAATGATCCTTAGAATTCTTCCCTACCTTATTCCTGTGCTGAGATACAGGCTGCTCCAACCTGCTGTAAAATGCTTGATTTCGAGAGTGAGCGAAACTAATGAAAACATTGTTGGGGTAAAACCTAAAGGGAAAGACCTAGCACCAAATCCAATTTGCCATCTGATCTAACTTCTGGAGGCAGTCAAAATGAGCCTTAGAATTCTTCCCTACCTTATTCCTGTGCTGAGATACAGGCTGCTCCAACCTGCTGTAAAATGCTTGATTTCGAGAGTGAGCGAAACTAATGAAAACATTGTTGGGGTAAAACCTAAAGGGAAAGACCTAGCACCAAATCCAATTTGCCATCTGATCTAACTTCTGGAGGCAGTCAAAATGATCCTTAGAATTCTTCCCTACCTTATTCCTGTGCTGAGATACAGGCTGCTCCAACCTGCTGTAAAATGCTTGATTTCGAGAGTGAGCGAAACTAATGAAAACATTGTTGGGGTAAAACGTAAAGGGAAAGACCTAGCACCAAATCCAATTTGCCATCTGATCTAACTTCTGGAGGCAGTCAAAATGAGCCTTAGAATTCTTCCCTACCTTATTCCTGTGCTGAGATACAGGCTGCTCCAACCTGCTGTAAAATGCTTGATTTCGAGAGTGAGCGAAACTAATGAAAACATTGTTGGGGTAAAACCTAAAGGGAAAGACCTAGCACCAAATCCAATTTGCCATCTGATCTAACTTCTGGAGGCAGTCAAAATGAGCCTTAGAATTCTTCCCTACCTTATTCCTGTGCTGAGATACAGGCTGCTCCAACCTGCTGTAAAATGCTTGATTTCGAGAGTGAGCGAAACTAATGAAAACATTGTTGGGGTAAAACCTAAAGGGAAAGACCTAGCACCAAATCCAATTTGCCATCTGATCTAACTTCTGGAGGCAGTCAAAATGAGCCTTAGAATTCTTCCCTACCTTATTCCTGTGCTGAGATACAGGCTGCTCCAACCTGCTGTAAAATGCTTGATTTCGAGAGTGAGCGAAACTAATGAAAACATTGTTGGGGTAAAACCTAAAGGGAAAGACCTAGCACCAAATCCAATTTGCCATCTGATCTAACTTCTGGAGGCAGTCAAAATGAGCCTTAGAATTCTTCCCTACCTTATTCCTGTGCTGAGATACAGGCTGCTCCAACCTGCTGTAAAATGCTTGATTTCAAGAGTGAGCGAAACTAATGAAAACATTGTTGGGGTAAAACCTAAAGGGAAAGACCTAGCACCAAATCCAATTTGCCATCTTATCTAACTTCTGGAGGCAGTCAAAATGATCCTTAGAATTCTTCCCTACCTTATTCCTGTGCTGAGATACAGGCTGCTCCAACCTGCTGTAAAATGCTTGATTTCGAGAGTGAGCGAAACTAATGAAAACATTGTTGGGGTAAAACCTAAAGGGAAAGACCTAGCACCAAATCCAATTTGCCATCTGATCTAACTTCTGGAGGCAGTCAAAATGAGCCTTAGAATTCTTCCCTACCTTATTCCTGTGCTGAGATACAGGCTGCTCCAACCTGCTGTAAAATGCTTGATTTCGAGAGTGAGCGAAACTAATGAAAACATTGTTGGGGTAAAACCTAAAGGGAAAGACCTAGCACCAAATCCAATTTGCCATCTGATCTAACTTCTGGAGGCAGTCAAAATGAGCCTTAGAATTCTTCCCTACCTTATTCCTGTGCTGAGATACAGGCTGCTCCAACCTGCTGTAAAATGCTTGATTTCGAGAGTGAGCGAAACTAATGAAAACATTGTTGGGGTAAAACCTAAAGGGAAAGACCTAGCACCAAATCCAATTTGCCATCTGATCTAACTTCTGGAGGCAGTCAAAATGAGCCTTAGAATTCTTCCCTACCTTATTCCTGTGCTGAGATACAGGCTGCTCCAACCTGCTGTAAAATGCTTGATTTCGAGAGTGAGCGAAACTAATGAAAACATTGTTGGGGTAAAACCTAAAGGGAAAGACCTAGCACCAAATCCAATTTGCCATCTGATCTAACTTCTGGAGGCAGTCAAAATGATCCTTAGAATTCTTCCCTAC
>NW_027144960.1:0-30083 GCF_026170545.1 Melanerpes formicivorus
AAGCCTCAACCCGCTGAGGAAATAGGAGAGGGGAAGGGGGGGAGCCCCAAAAAACCCTCCAGGACCCCCCATCCCCCCCCCAAAAACCTTTCCCCCGACCCTTTTCTGGGCTGGGGAAGGGTCCCTCGAAGCCCCCTCCCCAAATTGCGCCCCCTCCCCCCTCCCCCCACCTGCTTTGCTGCAGTCCACTGTGAAGGAGTTCTTCTGCCCCACGAAGGCTTTGTTCAGCCCCCAGCCCTTTAGCCACCACTTTGCTGGCGTCGGAGAATTTGGGGGGGGGCTCCCGAAGCCGGGGGGGCGCCGGTGGGGGCCGACCCCCCCCCGATTTCCGAGCGGACCCCCCCGGCGTCCACCAGCATGGAGGAACTCTCCCGCAGGCTGTGGCTGCTCACCAGGCGCGGACCTGGGGAGCGGATGGGGGCGGGGGGGGGGCGGAAATGGGGGAGGGGTCAGCAGCCCTCAGACCCCTCCCCTCCAAAAGACCTCCCCCCGAGAGCCTCCTGAGAACCCCCTCCCAATAACACCCTCCCTAGAGACGGTCCTGAGACCCCTCCCCAAAAGACCCTCCTCAGAGACCCCCCCCAAACCTCCACCCCAGACCCTCCTGAGTCCCCAAACCCCCTCAGATCTTCCCCAAGACCCCCTTAAAGCCCCTCAAGCCCCCCTCCCAACCCCCTAAACCTCCTCCAACCCCTCTCAAACCCCCTCCCAATCCCCCCAAACCCTCTCCCCAGAACCTTCTGAGCCCCCAGACTCTTCTGAGCTCCCAAACCCCCTCCAACCCCCCCCAAACCCCACCCAAACCCCCTCCCCACACCCTTCTGAGCCCCCAAACCCCCTCCAATCCCCCCAAACCCCACCTAAACCCCCTCCCCAGACCATTCTGAGCCCCCCAAACCCCCTCCAATCCCCTCCAAACCCTCTCCCCACAACCCTCTGAGCCCCCAAACCCTCCCAACCCCCCCAAACCCTCTCCCAACCCCCCCCAAACCCCCTCCCCAGACCATTCTGAGCCCCCAAAACCCCTCCCCAGACCGTTCTGAGCCCCCAAACCCCTTCCAACCCCCCCCAAACCCTCTCCCCACACCCCTCTGAGCCCCCAAACCCCCTCCCAACCCCCCCAAACCCTCTCCCAACCCCCCCAAACCCCCTCCCCAGACCGTTCTGAGCCCCCCAAACACCCTCCAACCCCCCCCAAACCCTCCCCACACCCCTCTGAGCCCCCAAACCCCCTCCCCAGGACCGTTCTGAGCCCCCAAACCCCCTCCCAACCCCCTCCAAACCCTCTCCCCAGACCCCTTCTGAGCCCCCAACCCCCCCCCCAAACCCCCCTCCCCAGACCCTTCAGACCCCCCAAACCCCCTCCCCGGCCGCCCCCCCCCCCGCCCCTCACCGGTGATCTTGGCCTTGAAGGGGCTCCCCCGCGATGTGGTGGGGCCCCCCAAACTTGATGTGGATGAGGTAGCTGCCGGGGGCCATGGGGGGTGTAGGTGACCCTGTAGCCCTCGGGGCACTCCCTGCACTCCATCTTCACCTTGGAGGGGCCCTCGATGGTCACCGCCAGCGCCCCGGGGCCGGCCTTGGACGTGTTCACCACGAACTCTGCCGGCGAGCCTGGGGGGGAGCAGGGGGGAGCCTCACAGCAGGGCCCTCTGGAGGCTCCTCAGCCCCACAGAGGTTCCTCAGCCCCACAGAAGCCCCCCAGGACCCCCTGAACCCCAACTCTTGAGACCTTCTCCGATTTCATGGAGGTTCCTCAGCCCCATAGAGGCTTCTCAGCCCCATAGGAGCCCCCAGAACCCCAACCCCTAAGACCACCTCTGACCTCATGGAGGTTCCTCAGCCTCATAGATGCTTCTCAGCCCCCATAGGAACCCCCCAGGACTTCCTGAACCCCAACTCTTGAGACCTTCTAGAGGTTCCTCAGCCTCATAGAGGTTCTACAGCCCCACAGGAGTCCCCCAGGACCCCCTGAACCCCAACTCTTGAGACCTTCTCTGACCTCATGGAGGTTCCTCAGCCCCATAGAAGCCCCCCAGGACCCCCTGAACCCCAACTCTTGAGACCTTCTCTGACCTTCTAGAGGTTCCTTAGCCCCATAGAGGCTCCTCAGACCTCATGGAGGTTCCTCAGCCCCACAGAAGGCCCCCAGGACCCCCAGAACCCCAACCCCTGAGACCTCCTCAGACTTCATGGAGGTTCCTCAGCCTCATAGAGGTTCTACAGCCCCACAGGAGCCCCCCAGGACCTCCTGAACCCCAACTCTTGAGACCTTCTTTGACCTCATGGAGGCTCCTCAGCCCCATTTGATCCCCCCCAGGACCCCCAGAACCCCAACTCTTGAGACCTTCTCTGACCTTCTAGAGGTTCCTTAGCCCCATAGAGGCTCCTCAGCCTCACAGGAGCCCCCAGAACCCCAACCCTTGAGACCTTCTCTGACCTCATGGAGGCTCCTCAGCCCCATAGGAGCCCCCCCAGGGCCTCCTGAACCCCAACCCTTGAGACCTTCTCTGACCTCATGGAGATTCCTCAGCCCCACAGGAGCCCCCCAGACCTCCCTGAACCCCAAGCCCCGAAGCCTCCTAACCCTTCCTTGACCCTTCCTCAACCCCACGGAGGTTCCTCAACCCCCACGCCAGCCCTCTCCAAAGCCCCCCTCCGCCCCCCCAAGACCACCCTCCCGCCCCCCAAAGCCTCACCTGTGGTTCCCCCTTCCAAGCCCAGGGCCGTAGGCAGACACCAGCCCGGGGTCCCCGGCCTGGTTGGGGTCCCCCACGCGCACCTTGAAGGGGCTCCCCGGGATGTGGGAGCCCTGGAACTTGACGTCGATGGAGTAGACTCCGTTCTCCCGCGGGATGAACCGCACCGCGTACTTGTCTGGGGGGCAGGGAGGGAGGCTTCCGTCAGGGGGGGGCCCACACGCACCCCTGTGCCCCCCCAAAACCCCCCCAGGGGGACCCCCAAAAGTCTCAGGGGAACCCCAAAAGTTTCACAAGAGCCCCAAAAAGTGTCAAGGGAGACCCAAAAGGCCCCAGGAGGATCCCCCAGAGTCTCGGTGGGAGCCCCAAAAGCCTCAAAGGAGACCCAAAAGTGTCATAGGAACCCCAAAAGTTCCAGGAGGACCCCAAAAGGTTCAAAGGAGACCCAAAAGACCCAAGAGAACCCCAAAAGTCCCAGGGGAACCCCAAAAGTTTCAAAGGAACCCCAAAAGTGTCACAGGAACTCCAAAAGTTCCAGGGAGACCCCAAAAGGTTCAAAGGAGACCCAAAAGACCCAAGAGAACCCCAAAAGTCCTAGGGGAACCCCAAAAGTTTCAAAGGAACCCCAAAAGTGTCACAGGAACCTCAAAAGTTCCAGGAAGACCCCAAAAGGTTCAAAGGAGACCCAAAAGTGTCATAGGAACCCCAAAAGTTTCAGGAGGACCCCAAAAGTTTCAAAGGAACCCCAAAAGTGTCACAGGAACCTCAAAAGTCCCAGGGAGACCTCAAAAGTTTCAAAGGAGACCCAAAAGTGTCATAGGAACCCCAAAAGTTCCAGGAGGACCCCAAAAGTTTCAAAGGAACCCCAAAAGTGTCAAAGGAGACCCAAAAGTTCCAGGAGGACCCCAAAAGCCTCAAAGGAGACCCAAAAGACCCAAGAGAACCCCAAAAGTTTCAGGGGAACTCCAAAAGTTTCAAAGGAACCCCAAAAGTGTCACAGGAACCTCAAAAGTCCCAGGAAGACCCCAAAAGGTTCAAAGGTGACCCAAAAGTGTCACAGGAACCCCAAAAGTTCCAGGGAGACCCCAGAAGGTTCAAAGGAGACCCAAAAGCCCCAAGAGAACCCCAAAAGTTTCAGGGGAACTCCAAAAGGTTCAAAGGAACCCCAAAAGTGTCAAAGGAGACCCAAAAGTTCCAGGAGGACCCCAAAAGTTTCAGTGGAAGCCCCAAAAGTGTCAAAGGAGACCCAAAAGTGTCATAGGAACCCCCCAAAGACCCAAGAGAACCCCAATAGTTTCATAGGAACCCCAAAAGTCTCAAAGGAAGCCCAAGAAGTCCCAGGAGAACCCCAAAAGTGCCAGGGGAACCCCAAAAGTTCCAGCAGGAGACCCCCGAAAAGCTTTCAGGTGAGGTCTGGGTGGAGGCCTTCAGAAGCCCTCCCCAGGAGCACCCCAAGCCCCTCCAGGAGCACCCCAAGACCCCTCCCCTAAGATCACCCCAAGAGCATCTCAGGAGCACCCCAAGATCTACCCCCCAGGACCCCCCTAAGACCTCCCAGGAGCACCTCAAAAGCCTCCAGGACCCCCCCAAAACCCCTCCAGGAGCCCCCCCAAGACCCCCCTCAGGACCCCCCAAAAGCCCAACAGCTTTGCCCCCCCCCCCCCCCACCTACCTTGTGAGGGGGAGGAGGGTCCAAGGGGGTACCCCCAACCCCCCCATCTCCTCAGCACCCCCCAAAATACTGCCCTAAATGGGGCAGGGGGCCCCAAAATCCTCCATCAAAGTGGGGGGCACCCCAAAATCTTCCCCTAAGTGTGGCAGGGGACCCCAAAGTCCTCTTGCAATGTTGGGGGACCCCAAAACCTTCCCCTTAATGGGTTGGGGGACCCCAAAATCCTCCCCTAAGTGCAACAGGGGTCCCCAAAATCCTCTTATCAATGTGGGGGGACCCCAAAACCTTCCCCTAAACGGGGTTGGGGACCCCAAAATCCTCCTTCAAAGTGGGGGGACCCCAAAATCTTCCACTAAGTGCAGCAGGGGACCCCCAAAAACCTCATCAATGTGGAAGGGACCCCAAAATCTCCCTTCAAAGTGGGAAAGACCTCTAAATCTTCTGCTAAATGGGGCAGGGGACCCCCAAACCCTCTTTTAATGTGGGGAGGACCCCAAAATCTTCCCCTAAGTGCAGCTGGGGACCCCAAAATCCTCTTTCAAAGCAGGGGGGACCCCCCAAAACGCTCCTGTGAGGCAGAGCCAAGCAGCCCAGGGAGCCCCAGGGAAAGCTTCAGAGGCTCTGGAGCCTCCTCTTGGGGGATGGGGGGGGAGGGTGGGGATGGATTTTTGGGGGTGCAGGGACTGAGGAGGGGTCCCCATGATTTTGCGGGGGGTTCCCCTCACCTTCAGTGACCTCTGTGATGTGACATTCCTCCACGGCCCCCGAGGGGCTGTGCACCTTAGCATCCAGCACCCCCTTGGCCCCATTCAGGCTGACGGCGAAGGAGGCAGGTTGGTGAACCTTCAACCCGGACTCCTGGGGGGACAGAGAGGTTAGCAAAAGGGGGGACCCCCCCCGGACCCAAAGGGGACCCCCGAAAGTTGGAGGAGTACCCCCCAAACCCAGAGGAGAAACCCCAAAGCCAGAGGAAAGTGCCCAAAGCCAGCAGGAAATCCTCCTCCACCCCAGGTCCTGTTCTTGGGGGGAGAGGGGGGAGGTAGACCCCCCAAAAGCCCCCAAAGAGGGGGGGATGTACCCCAAAATTGAGGGAGGACCTCCCCGGACCTAGAGGGGACCCCCAAACCCGGAGGGGGACCCCCAAACCCAGGGGGGGAGTCCCCAGATCCAGCAAGAAATCCTCCTCCGCTGCAGGTCCTGCTCTTGAGGGGAGGGAATTAGGCCTTCCAAAAGCCCCCAAGGAGGGGAGGCTGCACCCCAAAATTGAGGGAGGAGACCCCCAGACCTAGAGGAAGACCCCAAAATTTGGAGAGGAACCCCCAAACCCGGAGGGGGACCCCTAAAGTTGGAGGGGAATCCCCAAACCCGGGGGGAGTCCCCAAAGCCAAGAGGAAATCCTCCTCCACCCCAGGTCCTGCTCTTGTGGGGAGGGGATTAGACCCCCCCAAAAGCACCCCAAAGAGGGGGGCCTGCACCCCAAAATTGAGGGAGGAGAACCCCAGACCTAGAGGGGACCCCCAAAGTTGGAGGAGGACCCCTAAAGTTGAGGGGAACCCCCAAACCGAGAGGGGAATCCCCATACCCAGGGGCAAGTCCCCAAAGCCAGCAGTAAAATCCTCTGCCCTAGGTCCTGCTCTTGGGGGGGGGGGGGATTAGACCCCCAAAAAGCTCCCAAAGAGGGGGGGGGGGCTGCACCCCAAAATTTATAGAGGAGACCCCCAGACCTAAAGGGGGACCCCCAAATCCGGAGGGGAACCCCCAAACACAGGGGGCCGTCCCCAAAGCCAGAGGGGAGTCCCCCAAAGCCAGCAGGAAATCCTCCCCCACCCCAGGTCCTGCTCTTGGGGGGAGGGGATTAGACACCCCCCCCAAAGGGGGGGGGATGCACCCCAAAATTGAGGGAGGAGACCCCCATACCTGGAGGGGGACCCCCAAAGTCAGAGAGGAAACCCCAAAGCCAGAGGGGTGTCCCCAAACCTAGCAGTGAATAAAAAGCACAGCAAGGACCAACCCCCCCCCCCAAAATCAGGCTGAAACTCTGAGCTCCTCCCCTCAAAGAGGTCCTAAATGGGGGGGGCTGCACCCCAAAATTGAGGGAGGACCCCCCCAGACCTAGAGGGGACCCCCAAACCCAAAGGGGAACCCCCAAACCCGGGGGGAGTCCCCAAAGCCAGCAGAGAATCCTCCTCCGCTGCAGGTCCTGCTCTTGGGGGGAGGGAATTAGACCCCCCCAAAAGCCTCCCAGGGAGGGAGGGCTGCACCCCAAAATTGAGGGAGGAGATCCCCAGACCTAGAGGGGCACCCCCAAAGTTGGAGGGGGACCCCTAAAGCTGAGGGCAACCCCCAAACCCGGGGGGGGGAGTCCCCAAAGCCAGCAGGGAATCCTCTGCCACAGGTCCTGCTCTTGGGGGGAGGGAATTAGACCTCCCCAAAATCCCTGAGGGGAGGGAGGGCTGCACCCCAAAATTGAGGGAGAACCCCCCCGGGCCTAGAGGGGACCCCCAAACCCAGAGGGGGAGCCCCAAAGCTAGAGGAGAACCTCAAAAGCCAGAGGGGAGTCCCCTAGAGCCAGCAGGAAATCCTCCTCTGCTCTAGGTCCTGCTCTTGTGGGGGGGAATAGACCCCCAAAAAGCTCCCAAAGGGGGGGGGCTGCACCCCAAAATTGAGGCAGGAGACCCCAAAGCTAGAAGGGGGCCCCCAAATCCAGAGGGGGAGCCCCAAACCCAGCAGGACACTCTCCCCCCAACCCCCCTCCCCCCATATTCTGCCCTTAGCTCCCCCCCACCCTTAAAAGCCCCCCCAGAAAGGGGGGAGAGCTGCACCCCAAAATATGGGGGGGTCCTGTGCACCCCCAAAATAACCACGGGGGGGTTAACACCCCCAACCCCCTCTCCCAAGGGGAATGGACCCCCCCTCCCCCCAGTAAATTCAGGGGGAGGGGACCCCAATTAAAGACACCCCCCCCTCCCCCCAACCTGTACCCCACTTACCTTGAGGGGGGGGCCCGAGGGGTTAGCAGGAGAGAATGGGGGGGGGCCCCCAGAGAGGTTTCATTTGGGGGTGGGGGGTCCCCCATTTTCTCCTGTTAAAACCCAGCCAGGCCCCAGGGGGGTCACCCCCACAGCCCCCACCCCAAGATTGCTTTGGGGGTGCTGGGGGGAGGGCTGGGGGGGTGACTGTAGAGCTGTTAATAGCCTTTATCAGAGGCATGAGAGAGGACCCCCCCTGAGACCCCCCCCGGCTGGGGGAACCCCAAAACCTGACCCTGAGACCCCCAAATCCTGACCCTGAGGCCCTCCCAAGCCCTGACCCTAGGACCCCCAAATCCTATCCCTGAGACCCCCAAACCCTGACCCTAGGACCCCCAAATCCTATCCCTGAGACCCCCAAACCCTGACCCTAGGACCCCCCAGATCCTTTCCCTGAGAGCCCCAAACCCTGACCCTAGGACCCCCCAAATCCTATCCCTGAGACCCTCCCAAACCCTGACCCTAGGACCCCCCAAATCCTATCCCTGAGACCCCCAAACCCTGACCCTAGGACCCCCCAAATCCTATCCCTGAGACCCTCCCAAACCCTGACACTAGGACCCCCCAAATATTCACTCTGAGACCCCCAAACCCTAACCCTAGGACCCCCCAAATATTCACCCTAGGACCCCCAAATCCAATCCCTTAGACCCCCAAATCCTGACCCTAAGTCCCTCCTAAACCCTGACCCTGAGACCTCCAAATCCTGACCCTAGGACCCCCCAAACCTCCTCTGAACTCCAGACCCCCCAAATCTCCTCTAAAGCCCCCCCCAGATGCCCTCTAACCTCCTCTAAACCCCCCCAGGGCCCCCCAAACCTCCTCTAACCCCCCAGCCCCCCCCAAACCTCCTCTAACCCCACCAGAGCTCTCTAAACCCTCCCAGACCCCCTCTAACCTCCTCTGCAGCCCCCCCAGATCCCCTCTAACCTCCTCTAAACCCCCCAGACCCCCTTAAGCCCCCTCTATAGCCCCCCCAGATCCCCTCTAACCTCCTCTAAACACCCCCAGACCCCCCAAACCTCCTTTAAACCCCTCCAGACCCCCTCTAAGCTCCTCTAAACACCCCCAGACCCCCCAAACCTCCTCTAAACCCCTCCAGACCCCCTCTAACCTCCTCTAAACCCACCCAGATCCCCCCCAAACCTCCTCTAAAGCACCCCCAGACCCCCTCTAGGCCCCCCCAAACCTCCTCTACAGCCCCCCCCAAACCCCTTCTAACCTCCTCTAAACCCACCCAGACCCCCCCAAACCTCCTCTACAGACCCCCCAAACCCCTTCTAACCTCCTCTAAAGCCCCCCCTGACCCACTCTAACCTCCTCTAAACCCACCCAGAGCCCCCCAAACCTCCTCTACAGCCCTCCCAGACCCCCTCTAACCTCCTCTAAACCACTCCAGACCCCCCCAAACCTCCTCTAAACCACTCCAGACCCCCTCTAACCTCCTCTAAACCCACCCAGACCCCCCCAAACCTCCTCTAAACCCTCCCAGACCCCCCAAACCCCCTCTATAGCCCCCCCCAGACCCCCTCTAACCTCCTCTAAACCCCCCCAGACCCCCCCCAAACCTCCTCTACAGCCACCCCAAACCCCTTCTAACCTCCTCTAAAGCCCCCCTGACCCACTCTAACCTCCTCTAAACCCACCCAGAGCCCCCCCAAACCTCCTTCAAAGCCCCCCCAGATCCCCTCTAGGCCCCCCAAATCCCCTCCATAGCCTCCCCAGACCCTCTCTAACCTCCTCTACAGCCCCCCCAGACCCCCTCTAACCTCTTCTAAACCCCCCCAAACCTCCTCTAAACCCCATCAGCCCCCCCCAAACCTCCTCTCAAGCCCCCCCAAGACCTTTCTAACCCCTCCAGACCCCCTCTACTGCCTTCCCCCCACCTCCCCTCCCGAGGCAGCCCATGCCCAGCCGGGGGGGTTCTGTTTGGGTCGGTTTTGGTCGGGTTTTTCCGGGGGGGGGTTTCTCCCAGTGCCTCACCTGAAGGCTAGAAACAGTCAGGCGCCTGGCAGCGTCGCAGGGGGCAGAGGCTGGCACCACAAAGGGGCTCTCAGGGATGTGCTCATCGTTGAACTTCACAGACACCTCGTAGTCACCTGGGGGCAGGGGCACCAGGGGGCTCAGCAGGGGGAGGGGCACCTCAGGAAGGGGGTTGGGGGCATCTGAAGGGGGTTTGGGGGGCATCTGAAGGGGGTCTGGGGGGCATCTGAAGGGGGGTTTGGGGGCATCTGAAGGGGGTCTGAGGGCAGATTTGGGGGAGCTGGAGGTCCCCAGGAGGGTTTGGGGCACCCCCGGGGGGGTTGAGGGTATCTGAAGGGGGTCTGAGGGCATCTGAAGGGGGTCTGGGGGCAGATTTGGGGGAGCTGGAGGTCCCCAGGAGGGTTTGGGGCACCCCCAGGGGGGGTTGAGGGCACATTAAAGAAGATTAGAGAGCATCTGAAAGGGGTCTGGGGCCACCTCAAGAGGGTTTAGGGGCCTCTGGAGGTAGTCTGAGGACACCTGAAGGGGGTCTGGGGGCACCTAAAGAGGGTTTGGGGGCCTCTGGAGGTAGTCTGAGGGCATCTGAAGGGGGTCTTGGGGGCAGATCTGGGGGAGCTGGAGGTCCCCAGGTGGGTTTGGGACACCCCAGGGGGCTTGAGGGCATCTGAAGGGGGTCTGAGGGCATCTGAAGGGGGTCTGGGGGCATCTGAAGGGGGTCTGAGGGCAGATCTGCAGGAGCTGGAGGTCCCCAGGTGGGTTTGGGGCACCCCAGGGGGGGGTTGAGGGCATCTGAAGGGGGTCTGAGGGCATCTGAAGGGGGTCTGAGGGCAGATCTGGGGGAGCTGGAGGTCCCCAAGTAGGTTTCGGAGCGCCCCAGGTGGGTTTGGGGGCATCTGAATAGGGTAGGGGGCACCTCAAGGGGGGTCTGAGGGCATCTTGAAGGGGGTTTGGGGGCACCTCAAGGGGGTCTGGGGGCATCTCAGGGAGGTTTGGAGCCCCTCTGAGAGTCTTGGGACCTCCTCAGGTGGGTCCAGGACCCTCTCAGGTGGGTTCGAACCACCTGATGTGATCTTGGGGACCCCTCCCAGCTCCTCCCCCAGCTCTCCAAGCCCCTCCCCCAGCCCTCCCAGCCCCTCCCCCAGCCCTCCCAGCCCCTCCCCCAGCCCTCCCAGCCCCCTGACCTGGCTCCTGCACGACGTAGGAGACCCCACAGGAGCCATCCTTGCGATCCTCGAAGGCGATCTCAGCCTTGCTGGGGCCTTCCACGGAGATGGAGAGGCCTCCAGCGCCTGCCTCCCGCGTCCAGATGCTGAACTCGGCTGGGGGGGGGCAGAGGGGGGGGCGCTCAGACACACCCCCCCCAGCACCCCCAGCTCCTCCCACACCTCCCCAAAAGCCACCCCCGAGGTCCTCCTGGGGCTCCAAGAGGGCTTGGGGGGCAACCGGGAGGGGTTTGGAGAGACCCCAGTGGGGTTTGGGGGTCCCAGGTGGGGTTTGGGGACCCCCTGTTAGGTGTTGGGAAGCCCCTAGGGTGAGTCTGGGGGCACCTAGGGTGGGTTTGGGGGCACCTAGGGTGGGGTCTAGGGGCACCTAGGGTGGATTCAGGGGCACCTCAGGTGCGTCTGGGGGCACCCTGGCTGTGTTTGGTGCCACCTTGGCTCAGTCTGAGGGCACCTTGGCTGGGTTTGGTGCCACCTAGGGTGGGTCTGGGGGCACCTAGGGTAGGTCTCTGGGCAGGTAGGGTGGGTTTGGTGCCACCTAGAGTGGGTCTGGGGGCACCTAGGGTGGGTTTGGTGCCACCCAGGGTGGGTCTGTGGGCAGCTAGGGTGGGTTTGGTGCCACCTAGAGTGGGTCTGGGGGTACCTAGGGTGGGTTTGAGGGCACCTTCGCTGGGCTTGGTGCCACCAAGGGTGGGTTTGGTGCCACCTAGAGTGGGTCTGGGGGCACCTAGGGTAAGTAGGTTTGGTGCCACCTAGAGTGGGTGTGGGGGCACCTAGGGTGGGTGTGGGGGTACCTAGGGTGGGTGTGGGGGTACCTAGGGTGGGTCTGGGGACACCTCAGCTGGATTTGGTGCCACCTAGGGTGGGTCTGGGGGCACCTCAGGGGGGCTTGGTGCCACCTAGGGTGGGTTTGGTGCCACCTCAGCTGAGCTGCCAATCCCTTCCCTTCCCCTGTGCCATGCCCAGCCTTGCCCTCCCCCTTCCTCCTCCCCCTCCTCCTTCTCCTCCACCTCCTCCCTCTCCCTCTTCTTCTCCTCCTTCTCTTCCTCCTTCTCCTTCTCTTCCTCCTCTTCCTCCTTCACTTCCACCTCCTGCCTCTCCTTCTCCCTCTCCTCCTCTTCTTCTTCCTCCTCCTCCACCTCCTACCTCTCCCTCTTTTTCTCTTTCTTTTTCTACTCCTCCTCCCTCTCCTCCTCCTCCTTCTCCACCTCCTACCTCTCCCTCTCCTTCTTCTCCTTCTCTTCCTCCTTCTTCTCCACCTCCTACCTCTCCCTCTCCTTCTCCTCTTTCTCTTCCTCCTCCCCCTCCCCATCCCTCTCCCTCCCCATCCCTCTCCCCCTCCTCCTCCTCACCTGGCACTCCAGCCTCGGCCCTCTCCAGCCCGGGCCCCCCTGCCCGCACTTTGTGTGCCCCTCCCTCGCCGAGGGGCCCCACGGTGAACTGGCAGGGGCTGCCCGGCAGGTGGTGCCCGCGGTCCCGGACGCTGATGGCGTGGACGCCGCTCTCGGTGGGCACGAAGCGGATGCTGAGGCTGCCGCCCTCCCCCTCCACCACCTGCGTGCCAACCGGCTGCCCCGAGGGGCCCGTGACCACCGCCGACACATCGTGGCTGCTGGGGTCTGTGGGGGCACAGAGAGGGGCATGGGGGCGGGCAGGAAGGGGGCAGGAAAAGGGGAAGAAAGGGGGGAGAGGATGGGCACAGAGTGGGCATGGGTGTGGGCAGATAGGGGGACACAATGGGCATAAAGTGGGCATGGGGTGGGCATAAACGGGGGACATGATGGGCATAAAGGGGGCATGGGGTGGGCAGAAAGGGGGGGACATGATGGGCAGAAAGGGGGCATGGGGTGGGCATAAACGGGGGACATGATGGGCATAAAGGGGGCATGGGGTGGGCAGAAAGGGGGGACATGATGGGCATAAAGGGGGCATGGGGTGGGCATAAACGGGGGACACAATGGGCATAAAGTGGGCATGGGGTGGGCACAGAGTGGGCACATAGTGGGCATAGAGATGGGAATGGGTGTGAGGTGGTGTGGGCATGGGCTGGCATGGACTGGCCATGGAGAAGGCCTTGGGGTGGGTGTGGGCATGGGCTGGGCATGGAGGAGGCCTTGGGGTGGGTGTGGGCATGGGCTGGGCATGGAGGAGGCCTTGGGGTGGGTGTGGGCATGGGCTGGGCATGGACTGGGCATGGAGAAGGCCTTGGGGTGGGTGTGGGCATGGGCTGGGCATGGAGGAGGCCTTGGGGTGGGTGTGGGCATGGGCTGGGCATGGACTGGGCATGTAGAAGGCCTTGGGGTGGGTGTGGGCATGGGCTGGGCACGGGGTGAGCATGGAGGAGGCCTTGGGGTGGGTGTGGGCATGGGCTGGGCACGGGGTGGGCATGGAGGAGGCCTTGGGGTGGGTGTGGGCATGGAGTGGGCACAGGGTGGGCAGGGGCTGGATGTGGAGTCCAGACCCATTCGGGACTCTCCCAAAACTTTTTCAGGCCCCCCCCCAGAGCCCCCTTTAACCCCCCTCCCAGGACCCCCCCGGGACCCCTCCCCACACTCCCACCCTGCCCGGGGTGGGCACTGACCTGGCACCTTGAGGCTGAGCTCGCAGGGGGTGCCCACGCTGGCCTCGGGGGGTGCCCGGCGCCTCCTGGTGATGCTCTCCTTCAGCCTCCCCTCCCCAGTGACCTTCACCGAGAAAGGGCTCCCTGGGGGGCAGAGGAGGGGTCACAGGGGGTTAGAGAGGGGGGGGTCGGGGTAGGGGAGCGGAGGGAGGGGTCATGGGGAGGGGTCATGGGGCAGTTACAGGGTGGGAGAGGGCACAGGGAGGGTTACAGGGGAGGTCATGGAGGGGGTCACAGGGTGGGAGGGGTCACAGGTGGGGTCACTTGGGGGGTGTCCCCAAAAACAGAGACCCCAATCCCTCCCCCCCCCCTTCCCCAAGGAAACCAACTGACCCCACAGGCTCCTGCTGGGGGTGCTCCCGGTGCCCTCCCAGTGCCCATACAGTGCCCTCCAGTGCCCTCCCAGTCCTCCCCAGTCCCCTCCAATCCCTTCCCAGTCCCTCCCAATCCCCTCCCCATCCCATCCAGTCCTTCCCAGTCCCCCCACAGTCCCTCCCAATCCCTTCCCAGTCCCCCCCAATCCCTGCCCCATCCCTCCCAGTCCTTCCCAGTCCCCCTCAGTCCCCCCACAGTCCCTCCCAATCCCCTCCCAGTCCCCCCCAATCCCTGCCCCATCCCTCCCAATCCTTCCCAGTTCCCCCACAGTCCCTCCCAATCCCTTCCCAGTCCCTCCCAGCCCCCCCAGTGCCCACCAGGGACGTGCTGGTCGCCGAACTTGAGGGAGATGATGTAGTTGCCAGGCTCGGTGGGGCAGTAGGTGACCCTGCAGGTGCCATCCTCCAGCTCCTCCGTGCTGATGTCCACCTTGCTGGGGCCCTCGATGGAGAGGCTCAGCCCCCCGTAGCCTGGGGGAGGGTCAGAGGGGGGTCAGGAGGTCAGGGGGAGGTCATAAAGAGGGCGGGGGGGGGCACGGCAGAAAGGGGGAGAGTGGCATCGGGGGGGGGGAGTGGGCAGGGGGTGATGCCCACCTTGGTGGGAGCCTGGATGGGCAAAGTGAGACCTCCCCAGGGCCTGGGGGGGGGCACAGGGACATTTTGGGGGGAGGGGTCAGGAGGTGCCAGCAAAGAGGCGGGGGCAAAGCCAGCAGGGAAGCAGAAGGGTGGCACAGGGTGGGCTCAGAAGTGTGACAGAGGAGTGCCAAAGGTGGCACAGGGGGGTCAGAAGAGTGCCAAGGGTAGCACAGGGGTGGCACAGCAGTACCAAGGCTGCCACAGGGATGGCACAGGGGAGCCAAGGGTGACACAGGGAGGTCAGAAGGGTGACAAAGGAGTGCCAAGGGTGGCACAGGGAAGTCAGACATGTGACAGAGGAGTGCCAAGGGTGGCACAGGGGGGTCAGAAGAGTGCCAAGGGTGGCACACGGGTGGCACAGCAGTACCAAGGCTGCCACAGGGATGGCACAGGGGAGCCAAGGGTGACACAGGGAGGTCAGAAGTGTGACAGAGGCGTGCCAAGGGTGGCAGAGGAATGCCAAGGGTGGCACAGGGTTCCCAGAAGTGTACCACAGGGTTCCACAGGAGTGCCAAGAGTGGCATGGGGGGGTCAGAAGGGTGCCAAGGATGACAGAGGAGTGCCAAGGATGGCACAGGGAGGTCAGAAGTGTATCACAGGGTTCCACAGGAGTGCCAAGAGTGGCACGGGGGGGTTGAAAAGGGTGCCAAGGGTGACAGAAGACTGCCACGGGTGGCATAGGGCTGCCAAGGGTGGCACAAGGATGCCACAGGGGTGGCACAGGGAGGTCAGAAGAGTGCCAAGGGTGGCACAGGAGGGTCAGAAGTGTACCACAGGGTGCCACAGGAGTGCCAAGGGTGGCACAAGGAGGTCAGAAGGGTGCCAAGGGTGGCACAAGGAGGTCAGAAGTGTACCACAGGGTGCCACAGGAGTGCCAAGGGTGGCACAAGGAGGTCAGAAGTGTACCACAGGGGTGCCAAGGTTGACACAGGGGGATGTCAGAAGGGGGTGCCGCGGGTGGCACAGTGCCAGGGTGGGGGTGGTGCCCCTTACCAGCCTCCCTGGTGTCGATGGTGAAGCTGCAGGGCTGGAAGGTCCTCCCCTCGTGCAGCCCTGCCCCTGCCAGCCTGACCCTGGCGGCGTCGCCCAGCTCGGCCGCGCTGATGGTCACCGGCACCGGGCTGCAGGGCAGCGGCTGCCCAGCGCGGCTCAGGTGCACCAGGTGCTGCCCAACCTCCTGGGGCACGAAGGACACCCCTGGGGGGGAGGGCACAGCGTCAGGGGGCACTGCCAGGGGGCGTGGGGGTCGTGCCAGGGGGCAATGAGGACACCCAGTGGGGACATGGAGGCAGTGCCAGCGGGCAGTGGGGACAGGGGAACAGTGTCCAGAGCCACTCCATGGCCACCCCATACCCACTCCTTACCCACCCCATGCCTGTTAACCACCCCATGCCCATACCTTACCCACCTCATGCCCCTTACCCACTCCTTACCCACCCCATGCCCATACCTTACCCACCCCATGCCCATACCTTACCCACCTCATGCCCCTTACCCACTCCTTACCCACCCCATGCCCATACCTTGTGCACCTCATGCCCCTTACCCACCCCTTACCCACCCCATGCCCATACCTTACCCACCTCATGCCCCTTACCCACTCCTTACCCACCCCATGCCCATACCTTACCCACCCCATGCCCATACCTTATGCACCTCATGCCCCTTACCCACCCCTTACCCACCCCATGCCCACCCCTCACCCACCCCATACCCACCCCTTACCTTACCTTGCCTTACCCTTGTCCACCCCTTGCCCACTCCTCACCCGCCCCACGCCCACCCCCTTTCCCCCGTGTGCCCTCACCCAGGTGCCCGCTGCGGAGCCTCTTGAGCTGGCAGGGCTGCTTGTGCCCGGAGGGGGCAGTGACATTGGCACTCAGCTGGCTCAGGTCGGTGTCCCCCAGCTCCAGGGGGATGTCGGCCGAGGCCCCCACCTGCAGGTGGGACTGGCGCAGGCTGGCGTCGCCTGCGGGCACAGGGCGGGCACGGGGGGTCAGGTTGGCACCGGGTGGGCACAGAGGGGCTCAAGAGGGTTTGGGGTGGCCCTCAACCCCCTCTGGGTGCCCCCCCAACCCTCTCTGGGTGTCCCCCAGCTCCCCCTCAACCCCCTCTGGGTGCCCTTCAAACCCCTCTGGGTGCCCCTCAGACCCTCCCAACCCCCTCTGGGTGCCCTTCAACAACCCCCTCTGGGTGCCCCTCAGACCCTCCCAACCCCCTCTGGATGCCCCCCAACCCCCTCTGGGTGCCCCTCAGACCCCTCTCTGTGCCACTCAGACACCCCCAACCCCCTCTGGGTGCCACTCAGACCCTCCCAACCTCCTCTGGGTGCCCTTCCATCTCCTCTGGGTGCCCCTCAGACCCTCCCAACCCCCTCTGGGTGCCCTTCAACCCCCTCTGTGTGCCCCTCAGACCCTCCCAACCCCCTCTGGGTGCCCTTCAACCCCCTCTGTGTGCCCCTCAGACCCCTCTCTGTGCCCCTCAGACACCCCCAACCCCCTCTGGGTGCCCCTCAGCCCCTCCCAACCCCCTCTGGGTGCTCTTCAAACCCCTCTGGGTTCCTCCCAGCCCCCTCCATATGGCTCTAGGTGCCCCCCCCCCCCGAGCGCCCCCTACCGGTGATGCGGGCAGTGAAGGGGCTGCCAGGGATGTGCTTGTCGTTGTACTTGACCACGATGCCATAGTCCCCTGGCAGCACTGGCAGGTAGGAGACAGTGCAGGTCCCATCCTGGTTGTCTGTGCAGCTGATCTCAGCCTTGGAGGGACCCTCCACGGCCAGGGACAACCCTCCTGAGGGGGTCACACAGGAGGTTGGGAGAGGAACCTCATGGAGACCCTCCAGAAGGACCTGAAGAAGCCTTGGGGACCCCTTAGGACCCCCCTAGAAGGGCTTCAAGGACCCCCAAAAGTCTGCAGAAGCCTCATAGGGACCCTCCAGAAGGACCTGAAGAAGCCTTAGGGATCCCTCAAGGGGGATCCAGGGGGCTTTAGAGACCCCCAATCTGTAGGAGCCTCATAGAGACCCTCCAGAAGGACCTGAAGAAGCCTTATGGACCTCTCAGGACCCCCTAGGAGGATCTAGAAGGGCTTCAGGGACCCCCAAGTCTGCAGGAGCCTGCTGGAGACCCTCCAGAAGGACTTGAGGAAGCCTCAGAGCTGCCTCCAAGCTCCTGGTGGGGAGCTGAACTGTCTTGGGGACCCCCCTCCAGAGGACTTTGGATGCCTTGAGGACCCCCTAGAGGGGTTCCAGGGACCCCCCAGATCTTAAGGAGCCTCCAGAGAGCCCCAAAGAAGCCTCGGAGCTGCCTCCAAGCTCTCGGGGGGGAGCTGAGCTGCCTTGGGGACCCTCCCTCGAGGCCTTCAGGGGGTCGATTGGGGGGGGAGGGGGTTGGGAGGGGCCTGGGGGTGCCCCCCATGGTGCCCACCCTCGCCAGCATCCTTGGTGTTGACAGTGAAGGTCGCAGGTTTGTTGACGGTGCCGTGGGTCAGGCCGGGGCCGTAGGCAGTGACGTGGCCACTGTTGACGTAGTCCACATAGAACTGCAGGGGGCTGCCTGTGGGGGGAGGGAGGAGGGGCTCAGCAAAGGGGGGGAGGGGGTGTGGAGACCCCAGCTCTAACCATGACCCCCCCCCAAATCCCCTCCAAGCCACCTCAAGCCCCTCTAAACCCTCTCAGGGCCTGTCCAAGCCCCTCCCAAAGCTCCTCAAAGGCCCTTCTGAGCCTCCCCAAACCCCTTCAAATCCCCCCCAGCCTCCCTCAAATCCCCCCAAATCCCCTTGGAGTCCCCTCAAATCTCCTCCAAGCCCCCTCAAAGCCCCTCCAAAGCCCCTCAGAGGCTCTTCTAAGCCCCCTCAACCTCCAAACCCTCTCAAATCCCCTCCCCAGCCTTCCTAGCCTCTCCAAGCCCCCCTCAAAGGTCCTTTTAAGCCCCCAAAAGCTCCGAGCACCTCAAACCCTCTCAAATCCCCTCAAGTCCCCTCAAATCTCCGTCAAATCCCCCCAAACCCCCTCAAATCTCCCTCAAATCCTCTCAAATGCCCTCAACCCCCCTCGAGCCCCCTCCCCAGCCCCCCGTAGCCTCCTTCCCAGCCCCCCCCAGCCCCTCCCAAGCTCCTCAGAGGCCCTTCTGAGCCCCCGAAAGCTCCTCCGAGCCCCCCCCAAACCCCTTCAAATCCCCCCCCAAAGCCCCTCAAATCCCCTCCCAAGCCCCTCCAGCCCCCTGCCCAGCCTCCCAGCCCCCTGCCCCACCTGGGATGTGGATGCTGTCGCAGCGGATGTCCATCTGGTGCAGCCCTGCCTCGCTGGGGGCGAAGCGCACGGTCACCGTCCCGTCCTTGTTGTCGGTGATGTCCGGCTTGGCCACCTGCCCCGAGGGCATCCTCACCTCTCCTGGGGGAGGGGAACACACAGCAAGGGCCTTGGGGACATCCTCAGGCAGCCTTGCAGGAGCTGGGGCCCTAAGGCCCTAAGCCCTGCCCAGGCCCTCCCCACCCAACCCTCAAGGAGGATCTCAGGGGGACCAGCGGTGGGAGAGCTCCTAGGGAGGAGATTGGATGGGGGAAAAGGGGAGGCAGGAGCAGGGTTGGGGGCTTGGGGACACCCCCAGGAAGGGTTTTGAGGACCCCCAAGGAGGACCTTGGTAGCTTTGGGGGCCCCCCATGACGATCTGGGGGCAGAGGGGAGGGTTCAGGGACCTCAAAGTCTTGGGGACCCTCAAAATGACTTCCCAGAAGGACTCAAGGGAGCCCTAGGGACCCCTCCAAGCTCTTGGGTGCTCCTCGAGCCCCCCTTGGTCCCCCCACCCTGAGGACTTTGGGGACCCCCAAGGGGGCTTTGATTGCTTTGGGGACACCCCCCCAGGAAGATCTGGGAGGGCTCCCTGGACCCCCAAACTTTCAGGCCCCTCACGAGACCCCCCAGGAGGACCTGAAGAAGCCTTGGAGATGCCTCCAAGCTCTTGGGGCCTCCTTGAGCCGCTTCGGTCCCATCTCCCCTCCTCCCAGGGCTTTGGGGCCCAGGGTAGGGTCTCAGGTGTTTTGGGGAACCCCCCGGGGTGCCATGCTCAGTTTTGGGGTCCCCCCCCTCACCGGTGATCTCCCCCTGCTTGATGGTGAAGGGAATGACCAAGTCGAAGGGCCGCAGCCCGGCCATGTCCAGCCCATTGACGCCCAGCAGCGGCCGGTCCGTCGCCTGCGGAGGGGAGAGGGTCAGACCCTACTCATCCCCTACTCACACCCTACTCATCCCCTACCAACCTTCTACTCATCCCCTACTCACACCCTACTCAGCCACTACTCATCCCCTACCCACACCCTACTCATCCCCTACTCACATCAGACTCATGCCATACTCATGCCCTACTCAGCCCACCCTACTCAGCCCTTCTACTCATTCCCTACTCATCTCCTACTCACACCACTACTCATCCTCTACCCAGACCCTACTCATCTCCTACTCAATCCCCTACTCACACCCTACTCATCCCCTTCTCACAGCCCCACTCACACCCTCCGCACACCTTTCTCATCCCCTTCTCACACCCCACTCACACCCTCCCTCACACCCTTCTCATTCCCTACTCACACCCTACTCCCACCTTTCTCATCCCCTACTCCCACCTTTCTCATCCCCTACTCACACCTTACTCACACCCTCCTCACACCCCCTTCTCATTCCCCTACTCACATCTTACTCATCCTTTCTCACACCCTACTAGCACCATTCTCACCACCCTACTCATCCCCTTCTCACACCCTCCTCACACCCTTCTCATGCCCTACTCACATCCTCCTCACACCCTTCTCATCCCCTCCTCACACCCTTCTCATCTACTCACACCCTCCTCACACTTTTCTCATCCCCTACTCACACCTTACTCACACCCTCCTCATTCTCCTACTCACACCTTACTCATCCTTTCTCACACCCTACTAAGCACCATTCTCACATCCTACTCATCCCCTTCTCACACCCTCCCTCACACCCTTCTCATCCCCTACTCACACCCTCCTCACACTTTTCTCATCCCCTACTCACACCTTACTCACACCCTCCTCATCTCCTACTCACACCTTACTCATCCTTTCTCACACCCTACTAAGCACCCTTCTCACACCTTACTCATCCTTTTCTCACACCCTACTAAGCACCCTTCTCACACCCTACTTCATCCCCTTCTCACACCCTCCTCACACCCTTCTCATCCCCTACTCACAACCCTTCTCATCCCCTACTCACACCCTCCTCACACTTTTCTCATCCCCTACTCACACCTTACTCACACCCCTCCTCATCTCCTACTCACACCTTACTCATCCTTTTCGTCACACCCTACTAGCACCATTCTCACCACCCTACTCATCCCCTTCTCACACCCTCCTCACACCCTTCTCATCCCCTACTCACACCCTCTCTCATCTCCTACTCACACCCTCCTCATCTCCTACTCACAACCTTACTCATCCTTTCTCACACCTTACTTAGCACCATTCTCACACCCCTACTCATCCCCTTCTCACACCCTCCTCATGCCATTCTCATCCCCTACTCATACCATTCTCACACCCTATTCATCCCCTACTCACACCCTACTCATCCCCTTCTCACACCCTACTCCTTCCCTACTCCCTCCCCACCCCCCTCCAGCTCCCTCCCCACCCCCTCCCTCCCCTCCCCCTGCCCCGGCCGGGGACTCACCATGACCTGGAAGGGGCTGTTGGGGATGTGCTCGCCGCCGAAGCGCAGGCAGATCAGGTACTTGCCGGGCTGGGGGGGCGGTGTAGAAGATGTCGAAGGTCCCATCGGGGTTCTCTCACCACGTCGACGTCCACCTCCGAGCCGTCCGGGGTGCAGACGCTGCAGGTCACCTTCCCCTTGCCCGCGGCCTTGGCGTCCACTGTGATCACCGTCTGCTCCCCGATCTGGATGGTGGGGCCCAGGCCGGCCCCTGGGGAGGGGAGGGGCAGGAGGTGAGATGGAAGCAGGGAAGGTGAACCGAACCGCGAGATCGGCTCAAGGAGAGGAAGATTCGGCTCAGGTGGAGCCAAATTCACCTCAACCCTCCAGATTCACCTCAGCCCCCCCTGAATTCCCACTCAAATAGACTCAAATTCCACTCAAACAGCTCCAAATTCAGCTCAACTAGACCCAAGTTTGCCCCAAATGCAGCTCAAATAGAGCCAAGTTCACCTCAGCTCCAAATTCACCCCAAATAGACCCAAATTCACCCCAAGTTCAACTCCAAATAGACCTAAATTTCACCTCAAATAGACCCCACAATCAACTGAAATTTTGACTCAAATAGACCTAAATTCACCTCAGCCCTCAAATTCACCTTGAATTCAACTCAAATAGAGCCAAATTCACGTGAAATTCGACTCAAATAGACCCAAAACTCACCCCGAGTTCGACTCCAGTAGACCTAAATTCACCTCAAATAGACCCAAAATCACCTGAAATTCGACTCAAATAGACCTAAATTCACCTCAGCCGCAAATTCATCTCAAATTTGACTCAAATAGACCCAAGTTCAACTCAAATAGACCTAAATTTCGCCTCAAATAGACCCAAAATCACCTGAAATTTGACTCAAATAGACCTAAATTCATCTCAGCCTCAAATTCACCTCAAATAGCCCCCAAATCCACCCTAAATTCAGCTTAAATGGAGCCAAATTTGACCCAAATAGTCCCAAATTTCCCCCAATTTCAGTTCAAATAGCCTCAAATTAAACTCAGCCCCAAATTCACCACCCCAAGTTTGGCTCAAATAGAGGCAAATTCAGCTCAAATAGACCCAAATTCGACCCAAATTCACCCCAAATGCAACTCAGAGCCAGATTTGACTCAAATAGATCCAAATTCACCTCAAATTGACCCAAAATTCACCCTTAATTCAGCTCAAATAGAGCCAAATACACCTCAAATGGACCCAAATTCAGCTTCAAATGGACACAAATTCACCCTAAATTCAATTTGGCTCAAAGAGCCCCCAAATTCACCCCAAACAGACCCAAATTCATCTCAAATTCACCCAAATTCAACTCAAAATAGCCCCAAATTCACCCTAAATAGACCCAAATTCATCTCAAATGGACCCAAACTCACCTCAAAGAGACCCAAATTCACCTCAAATCACCCCAAACAGCCCCCAAATTCACTCCAAAATCACCCAAATCCCAACCCCCCCAAATGCTCTTTGAGCTCCCACCCAACCCTCCCCCCAAATACCCCCCCCCAAATCCCACCTCACCCTTCCCCCAAACTCCCCACCCTAAATCCCCCTCAAGACCTCCCCTCAACAACCCACCCCTCTCAAATCTCCCCCAGGTCCCCCCAAAACTAGAGCCAACACAACCCTCCCCCTGCCCACCACCCCCAGCAGGCTGAGCAGGGAGAAGCCCATGCCAGGGGGGGGAAGGGTGAGGGGAGAAGTAATTAATTAGGGGAGAGAGAAATAATTAGGGGGGGAGGTAATTAAAACAAGGACCCCTCCCCATCCCACCCCCAGGGAGGGACTGAGCCAGGCACCCTCCTCCTAAAAACACCTCCACAGGTAATATTGGGGGGGGGTAAGTTGTAGGGAGGGGTCATTTGGGGGGGGGAGGGGTAATTTTGGGGAGGGGGTGGTGCAGGGTTAAAGTGGGGGAGGGAGGGGGGGGGGCTTGAGCCATGCCGTGAGCTTACCTAAGCCGTGACCTCCGATGGAGACTAGAGCGTGGGGGGAAGGTGAGGGGTGGGTGGGGCAATGTGGGGGGTGGAGGGGACACAATTGTGGGGGGGGTGGGCAGAGAAGCAAGAAATACCGGTGAGATATCAGCAGTGAAGACCCCCCCCAAACTTAACAGCCCCCTCCCCAACCTCCACCGCCCCCCACCCCAAAATTCAGCCCAACCCAACCGTGGGCAACCTCCCGTGGGGAGGAGTGTGGTTGGGTGGGGGTTGGGGTCCCTGGAGGGATTGGGGGAGGGAGGGCAAAGGGAGGGGGAACAATGTGTGAGGGGGGTGGGCATAGAAGCAGGTGAGGTGGCAGCTGTGAGGACCCCTCCCCAAATTGAAGACAAGCCCCAAGAAAGCCAACCCAAGTCAACCATGGGAAACCAGGGTCAACCATGGGCAACCCCAGTCCAACCACACTCAAATATGGCCAATTATGGTCAACCCAACTCAATCATGGGTCAAAGTCAACCATAGTCAACCACAGTCAACCATGGTCAAAGAGTTGACCATGGGCAGCCAGGGTCAACCACAGTCAATCATGGTCAACAAGAGTCAACCATGATCAACTACAATCAACACAGTCAACCAGAGTCAACTAAGATCAACCCAATTCAACCCATGGGCAACCAGAATCAACCATGGTCAGCCATGGTCAACCACAGTCAATCATGATCAACTACATTCAGCCCGACTTAACCCACACTCAACCCAACTCAACCGCACTCAATCACAATCAACTATGGTCAACTATTGTCAACCCTACTCAACCACACTCAACCCAACTCAGCCATGGTCAACTGCAGTCAATCACGGTGAATCATAGCCAATCACAGTCAATCATAGTCAACCATGGTCAACCCAATTCAAGCACATTGAACCCAACTCAATCCCACTCAACCCCAACTCAAACCATGGTTAACCCATGGTCAACCCAACTCAACCACCCTCAACCCCAAGTCAACCACACAACACTAGTCAACTGCAGCCAACCATAGTCAACCACACTCAACCCAAGTCAACCATGCTCTACCCCACTCAACCATGGTCAACCACACTCAACCCAAGTCAACCATGCTCTACCCCACTCAACACATCTCAACCATGGTCAACCACAGTCAACCATGGTCCACCCAACTCAACCACCCTCAATCCTAGTCAACCACACTAAATCATGGTCAACTGTGGCCAACCATGGTCAACCCAACTCAACCCCACTCATCCATATTCAACCCAACTCAACCATGATCAACCCAACTCAACCACAGTCAACCCCAACTCAACCATGGTCATTCCAACTCAACCACGGTCATCCCAACTCAACCATGATCAACCCAACTCAACCACGGTCAACCCAACTCAACCACGGTCAACCCAACTCAACCATGGTCAACCCAACTCAACCCACGGTCATCCCAACTCAACCATGGTCAACCCCAACTCAACCACGGTCAACCCAACTCAACCACGGTCAACCCAACTCACACTCAACCCCCCTTAACCCAACTCATCCCCCTCTCCACCCCTGTGCCGCCGCCTTGGCCAGCACTCTCCCCCTCCTCTCTGCCATGATGCCCTGGGCCCAGTACGGTGGGGGCATGAGCGCCGTACCGGTGACGGTGCACTTGCTGGCGTCGCCGGTGGGCAGGGCGCGGATGCGGTAGGGCGAGTAGGGGATCTCGTCGCCACCGTACTTGATGAGGATGGTGTAGCGCCCGGCCATGGCCGGCACGTAGGGACACCGTGTAGGTGCCGTCCTGGTTGTCCCGGATCGAGGCCTTCTTGGGTTTGCCTTCGGGGTCCTGGGGGAGGGATAGAGGAGGAGGAGGGAAGAGAGGTTTGGAGGTGGGTGAGGAGATGCTAAAAAAGCACCAAAGCTGCCTAAAGAGGACCCAAGAAAGTGATATCAGTGCCGCGGGGTCGGGAAGCACCAGAAAGAGACTGGAGTGCGGGTGGAGAGCCTCTGGAGAAAGCCTAGGGGTCAGCAGGGCCAGCTAGAGGTCAACTAGAGGGGATCTAGGGTCACCTAGAGGTCAGTAGGGTCAACTGGAGGTCATCTAGAGAGGATCTAGGACCACCTAGAGGTCAGCAGGGTCAACTGGAGGTCATCTAGAGAGGATCTAGGACCATCTAGAGGTCAGTTGGGTCAACTAGAGGTCATGTAGAGGTGATCTACGACCATCTAGAGGTGACCTAGGTTCATCTAGAGGTCAGCAAGGTCAACTGGAGGTCATCTAGAGGTGATCCAGGATCCTCTAGAGGTCATCTAGAGACCATGTAGGTTCATCTAGAGGTGATCTGGGGGTCATCTAGTTGTCAGCTGGGTCAACTGGAAGTCATCCTTAGATGATCTAGGGGTCATCTAGAGGTCAGCTGGGTCAACTGGAGGTGATCTTGGATCCTCTAGAGGTCATCTAGAGACCATGTAGGTTCATCTAGAGGTGATCTGGGGTTGTCTAGAGGTCATCTGGATCAACTGGAGGTCATGTAGAGGCCATCTAGGTTCATCTAGAGGTGGTCTAGAGTCATCTGGAGGTCAGATGGGTCAACTAGATGTCATCTGAGATAATCTAGAGGTCATCTAGAGGTGAACTAGGGTCAGCTGGAGGTCACAAGCGGGTCAACTAGAGGTCATCTAGAGGTCATGTAGAGGTCATCTGGGTAACTAGAAGTCATCTAGAGGTCATCCAGAGGCCATCTGAGTCCACTAGAGGTCATCAAGAGGTCATCTGGAGAACATCTAGAGGTCTTCTAGAGACCACCTGGATCACCCAGACGCCCCCCAGATGCCCCTTGCCCATCACCTAGATGCCCCCTGGCCCATCTAGATGCCCCCATGCCCGTCACACAGCTGCCACCCTCCCTACCCCCTACTTCCCCAGCTCCCGGCAGCTGCCACCCCCCAGGATGCCCACCCGGCTTGGGCCTCCACCCAGCTCCTGGCAGCTGTCACCCCCCTGGGTGCCCCACACGGCTTGGCCTCCCACCCCCTCACCCCCCCTCAGCTCCCCCCAGGGGCGGGTGCCCACCGTGATCTGCACTGCCAGCAGCCCCTCGCCCGCGTCCTTGGCGTCGATGGTGAACTCCACTGGCAGGCTGGCAGGGACCCCCGCTGGTGTTGAGCCCTGGGCCGCTGGCACGGACCTTGCTGGCATCGTGGGTGGGCAAAGCCTTCACCTTGAAGGGGCTGGGGGCACACACAAAAAACAAAGGGGGGAGGGGTCATCAAGGGGGCAACACACTCAAGTGGGCACCAAGCCCAGAAGTGGGCACAGGAAGAAGTCCTGGGGTTCGGACACAGAGTGGAGGCAGCCAGAAGTGGGCACAGGAGGAGGGTTCTGAGGGTGGGCACCAAGTGGAGGTATATAGAAGTGGGCACAGGGCACAGGAGGAGGTCCTGGGGGTGGGTACCTAAGGGGGGGGACCCCCAAAAGTGGGGCAGAGGGCATAGGAGAAGGTACTGGGGGTAGGCACAGGAGGAGGTGCTGAGGGTGGGCACCAAGGGGGGGACCCCCAAAAACTGGGCACAGGGCAGAAGAGAAGGTCCTGGGGGTGGGCACCTAGGGTGGACCCCCAAAAGTGGGCACAGGAGGGAGGGTCCTGGAGAGGGCAGCCCCAAGGGAGCTCCAAAAAGTGGGCATAGGAGGAGACCCCATAGGGCACCCCCAGACCCACCTGAGGGGCACCTCCAGACCCCATAGGGCACCCTGAGACCCCGCAGGGCACCCCCAGGCTTCACAGGTCACCTTGAGACCCCCATGGAGCACCCCAAGCCCCCTCCCCAAGCCCCCCAGTGAGCCCCCCCCAGTCCCACCTGCGTGGCACCTCCTGGTCCCCGTAGGTTGACGGCGATGCTGTAGGTGCCCTCTACGGGAGGGGACGTAGGTGACCTGCTGGGTGCCATCCCCCAGCTCTGCCACCTCCACAGGCTCCACCACTCCTGCCAGGGGGTGGCACAGTGCGGTCAGGGCACCCCCAGACCCCAACCTGCACCCCCAGACCCCTGCCCTGCACCCCCAGAGCCCAACCTGTGCCCCCAGACCCGGCCCTGCACCCCCAGAGCCCACTCTGTGCCCCCAGGGTACCCTCAGCACCCACTCTGTACTCCCAGATCCTGCCCTGCACTCACAAGAGCCCAACCTGTGCCCCCAGGGTGCCCCCAAAGCCCACCCTTCACCCCCCAGATCCTGCACTACACCCCCCAGAACCCAACCTGTGCCCCCAGAGGCCAAATCTGTGCCCCAAGGGTACCCCCAGATCCCCCAGTGGATTCCAAGACCCTCTTCAGGGCACCCCAAGACCCCATAGGGCACCCCAAGAGCCACAGAGGACCCCACAGGGACACCCCAAGAGCCTCTACAGAGCACTCCAAAGCCCTATAGAAGCCCCCAAGAGCCCTCAGGACCCCCCAAAGAGCCCTCACGACCCCCCCAAGGCCACCCCCCCGCTTGACCTTTGGGCCCCAGGACCTTGACGTCCAGCGGAGCCACCCCAGCCTTGGAGGTGTCCCACGGTGAAGGTCTGGGGGACGTTGGCCCTGACAGCCCCAGGGGTGAGGCCTGGCCCTGAGCACTTCACCTGGGAGGAGTCCACCACAGCAGACACAGGAACCTGGAAGGGGCTGCCTGGGGGAAGGGAGAAGCACCCCAGGGGCAAGGGCTCAGGGGGCTTGGAGACCACCCCAGGAGCTCCTTGAAGGGGTTGAGGAGGAGGAGGTGGTGGTGAAGAGGAGGCAGGGATGGGCTGGGGAGGCCAAAGAGGACTTCCAAGAGGTCGCAGAGGAGCTCAAGAGCATCGAAGAGGACCTCAAGAATCTCTACAGGGCACCTGGAGACCCCAAAGAAGACCTCAAGAAGCCTCAGAGGAGCTCAAGAGGCTCTACAGGGTGCCTGGAGACCCCAAAGAGGACCTCAAGAAGCTTCAGAGGAGCTCAAGAGCATCAAAGAGGACCCCCAAGACCTCAAGAAGGTCTCTTCAGAGGACCCCAAGAACCTCTTCAGGACACCAAGAGAGCCCAAAGAGGACCTCAAGATCTTACACAGGACCTCAAGAGCCTCTACAGGGACTCCTGAAGACCTCAAGGAGGACCCCAAGACCCCCCCCCAGGGACCCCTCCAGGAGCTCACCAGGGACCTGGTGGCCTCTGTAGGTGACATTGAGGCTGTAGGTGCAGTCTGAGACCTCCAGGAGCAGCCCCAAAAGCCCCCAGAGCACCCCAAGACCTCAAGGAGGACCCCAAGAACCTCTAGAGGACACTTGGAGACTGCAAAGAGGACCCCAAGGCCTCATAGAGGATCCCTAGAGCCCACAGAGCAGGGCTGGTGGCCTCCATAGGAGACATTGAGGCTGTAGGGGCACCCCAAGAACCAAAGGAGCACCTCAAGAGCCCAAGGAGCATCCCAAGGCCTCAAGGAGGACCTCAAGAACCTTCAGAGGACCCCAAGAGCCTCTGGAGGACACCAGGAGAGCCCAAAAGAAGACCTCAAGAACTCACGGAGGACCTCAAGAGCCTCTACAGGATCTCAAGGAGGACCCCAAGACCTCAAGGAGGACCCCAAGACCCCCCCAGGACCCCTCCAGGTGCTCACCAGGGACTGGTGGCCTCCATAGGTGACGTTGAGGCTGTAGGTGCCTGGCTCATAGGGGATGTACTCCACGGAGCAGCTTCCATCCTTGTTGTCCGTGCAGGACATCTTGGCCTCTGAGGGACCTTCCACTGCCAGCCCCAGGCCCCCTGTGCCAGCACCCCTGGGGGGATGAGGGGCAGAGGGGGCACAGGGTGAGGGGGGGCAAGGAAAGCAAGGTGGGGAACCCCCAAAAGGAACCCAAGGGGCAAGGGACACAAAAGGGACCAAAAAGGAACCAAAAAAGGACCCAAAAAGGAACCAAAAGGGACTCAAAAAGGAACCCAAAAAGGGACCCAAAAGGGAACCAAAATGAGAACCCAAAGAGGGAGCCAAAAGGAACCAAAAGGGAACCCAAAAGGGACCCAAAAGGGGAACCAAAAAGAAACCCAAAAGGGGAACCAAAAAGAAACCCAAAAGGGGAACCAAAAAGGGAACCCAAAAAAGGGAACCAAAAAAAGGGAACCAAAAAAGGAACCAAAAGGAGAACCCAAAGAGGGAGCCAAAAGGAACCCAAAAGGGACCAGGAGAAGAGTTTGAGGTCTGGGGATGGTTTAGGTGGCACCTGGAGAAGGTTTTGGGGGTTGGAGGTGGTTCTGGTGCCACGTGGGAGGGATTTGGAGGTGGTCTGAGGGGCACCAGGAGAAGGATTTGAGGTCTGGAGGTGGTGCTGGTGCCAGCTGGGATGGGCTTGGGGCTCTGGAGGTGGTGCTGGTGCCAGATGGGATGGGTTTGGGGCTCTGGAGGTGGTGCTGGTGCCAGCTGGGATGGGTTTGGGGCTCTGGAGGTGATACTGGTGCCAGCTGGGATGGGTTTGGGGCTCTGGAGGTGGTGCTGGTGCCAGCTGGGATGGGTTTGGGGCTCTGGAGGTGGTTCTGGTGCCACCTGGGATGGGTTTGGGGGCTCTGGAAATTATTCTGGTCCCACTTGGGATGGGTTTGGGGCTCTGGGGGTGGCTCAGGTGCCCCCTGTGGGGGTCTCTGGGGGTCCTCACCTGGTCTCCACGGTGAACTTGTTGGGCTGGTTGGTTGTGCCACTCTGGATGCCAGGGCCATGGACTCTGACTCGGGAGGGGGTCGCAGCCCTCAGTGACTGGCACCCGGAAGGGGCTGTGTGGCACAGGGCTGCCCCCATAGTTCACTGCCACCGTGTGCAGGCCTGGCAGGGAGGGAGGGGGCACAGCCTCAGCCTGGCACCCCCCCAGCAGCAGCATGGGGGGGCACTAGGAGGGCACTGGGGGGGGGGGGAGGGGGGAAGGGGAGGGTTGGGGCTGGGGTGAGGGTCACTTCCCACCCAAAGCAGTTCATAGGTGATTGGGAGGAGATTGGGAAGGGAGTGGGAGGGAATAGGGAGGGCATAGGGAGGGGAGTTGGAGGTGGAACTGGGAGTAGACTGGGAGGGGAATGGGATGGGCACAGGCAGGGGCACTGAGATGTCACTGGGATGGCACTGCCTCCAGCAGGTCTGTGACCTCCCCTTCCCCCATTCTGGGGTGCCCACAGGTGCCAGGT
>NW_027144961.1:0-30043 GCF_026170545.1 Melanerpes formicivorus
AGCACAGGAATAAGGTAGGGAAGAATTCTAAGGCTCATTTTGACTGCCTCCAGAAGTTAGATCAGATGGCAAATTGGATTTGGTGCTAGGTCTTTCCCTTTAGGTTTTACCCCAACAATGTTTTCATTAGTTTCGCTCACTCTCGAAATGAAGAATTTTACAGCAGGTTGGAGCAGCCTGTATCTCAGCACAGGAATAAGGTCGGGAAGAATTCTAAGGATCATTTTGACTGCCTCCAGAAGTTAGATCAGATGGCAAATTGGATTTGGTGCTAGGTCTTTCCCTTTAGGTTTTACCCCAACAATGTTTTCATTAGTTTCGCTCACTCTCGAAATCAAGCATTTTACAGCAGGTTGGAGCAGCCTGTATCTCAGCACAGGAATAAGGTAGGGAAGAATTCAAAGGCTCATTTTGACTGCCTCCAGAAGTTAGATCAGATGGCAAATTGGATTTGGTGCTAGGTCTTTCCCTTTAGGTTTTACCCCAACAATGTTTTCATTAGTTTCGCTCACTCTCGAAATCAAGCATTTTACAGCAGGTTGGAGCAGCCTGTATCTCAGCACAGGAATAAGGTAGGGAAGAATTCTAAGGCTCATTTTGACTGCCTCCAGAAGTTAGATCAGATGGCAAATTGGATTTGGTGCTAGGTCTTTCCCTTTAGGTTTTACCCCAACAATGTTTTCATTAGTTTCGCTCACTCTCGAAATCAAGCATTTTACAGCAGGTTGGAGCAGCCTGTATCTCAGCACAGGACTAAGGTAGGGAAGAATTCTAAGGCTCATTTTGACTGCCTCCAGAAGTTAGATCAGATGGCAAATTGGATTTGGTGCTAGGTCTTTCCCTTTAGGTTTTACCCCAACAATGTTTTCATTAGTTTCGCTCACTCTCGAAATCAAGCATTTTACAGCAGGTTGGAGCAGCCTGTATCTCAGCACAGGAATAAGGTAGGGAAGAATTCTAAGGCTCATTTTGACTGCCTCCAGAAGTTAGATCAGATGGCAAATTGGATTTGGTGCTAGGTCTTTCCCTTTAGGTTTTACCCCAACAATGTTTTCATTAGTTTCGCTCACTCTCGAAATCAAGCATTTTACAGCAGGTTGGAGCAGCCTGTATCTCAGCACAGGAATAAGGTAGGGAAGAATTCAAATGCTCATTTTGACTGCCTCCAGAAGTTAGATCAGATGGCAAATTGGATTTGGTGCTAGGTCTTTCCCTTTAGGTTTTACCCCAAGAATGTTTTCATTAGTTTCGCTCACTCTCGAAATCAAGCATTTTACAGCAGGTTGGAGCAGCCTGTATCTCAGCACAGGAATAAGGTCGGGAAGAATTCAAATGCTCATTTTGACTGCCTCCAGAAGTTAGATCAGATGGCAAATTGGATTTGGTGCTAGGTCTTTCCCTTTAGGTTTTACCCCAACAATGTTTTCATTAGTTTCGCTCACTCTCGAAATCAAGCATTTTACAGCAGGTTGGAGCAGCCTGTATCTCAGCACAGGAATAAGGTAGGGAAGAATTCAAAGGATCATTTTGACTGCCTCCAGAAGTTAGATCAGATGGCAAATTGGATTTGGTGCTAGGTCTTTCCCTTTAGGTTTTACCCCAACAATGTTTTCATTAGTTTCGCTCACTCTCGAAATCAAGCATTTTACAGCAGGTTGGAGCAGCCTGTATCTCAGCACAGGAATAAGGTAGGGAAGAATTCTAAGGCTCATTTTGACTGCCTCCAGAAGTTAGATCAGATGGCAAATTGGATTTGGTGCTAGGTCTTTCCCTTTAGGTTTTACCCCAACAATGTTTTCATTAGTTTCGCTCACTCTTGAAATCAAGCATTTTACAGCAGGTTGGAGCAGCCTGTATCTCAGCACAGGAATAAGGTAGGGAAGAATTCTAAGGCTCATTTTGACTGCCTCCAGAAGTTAGATCAGATGGCAAATTGGATTTGGTGCTAGGTCTTTCCCTTTAGGTTTTACCCCAACAATGTTTTCATTAGTTTCGCTCACTCTCGAAATCAAGCATTTTACAGCATGTTGGAGCAGCCTGTATCTCAGCACAGGAATAAGGTAGGGAAGAATTCTAAGGCTCATTTTGACTGCCTCCAGAAGTTAGATCAGATGGCAAATTGGATTTGGTGCTAGGTCTTTCCCTTTAGGTTTTACCCCAACAATGTTTTCATTAGTTTCGCTCACTCTCGAAATCAAGCATTTTACAGCAGGTTGGAGCAGCCTGTATCTCAGCACAGGAATAAGGTAGGGAAGAATTCTAAGGATCATTTTGACTGCCTCCAGAAGTTAGATCAGATGGCAAATTGGATTTGGTGCTAGGTCTTTCCCTTTAGGTTTTACCCCAACAATGTTTTCATTAGTTTCGCTCACTCTCGAAATCAAGCATTTTACAGCAGGTTGGAGCAGCCTGTATCTCAGCACAGGAATAAGGTAGGGAAGAATTCTAAGGCTCATTTTGACTGCCTCCAGAAGTTAGATCAGATGGCAAATTGGATTTGGTGCTAGGTCTTTCCCTTTAGGTTTTACCCCAACAATGTTTTCATTAGTTTCGCTCACTCTCGAAATCAAGCATTTTACAGCAGGTTGGAGCAGCCTGTATCTCAGCACAGGAATAAGGTAGGGAAGAATTCTAAGGCTCATTTTGACTGCCTCCAGAAGTTAGATCAGATGGCAAATTGGATTTGGTGCTAGGTCTTTCCCTTTAGGTTTTACCCCAACAATGTTTTCATTAGTTTCGCTCACTCTCGAAATCAAGCATTTTACAGCAGGTTGGAGCAGCCTGTATCTCAGCACAGGAATAAGGTAGGGAAGAATTCTAAGGATCATTTTGACTGCCTCCAGAAGTTAGATCAGATGGCAAATTGGATTTGGTGCTAGGTCTTTCCCTTTAGGTTTTACCCCAACAATGTTTTCATTAGTTTCGCTCACTCTCGAAATCAAGCATTTTACAGCAGGTTGGAGCAGCCTGTATCTCAGCACAGGAATAAGGTAGGGAAGAATTCTAAGGATCATTTTGACTGCCTCCAGAAGTTAGATCAGATGGCAAATTGGATTTGGTGCTAGGTCTTTCCCTTTAGGTTTTACCCCAACAATGTTTTCATTAGTTTCGCTCACTCTCGAAATCAAGCATTTTACAGCAGGTTGGAGCAGCCTGTATCTCAGCACAGGAATAAGGTAGGGAAGAATTCTAAGGATCATTTTGACTGCCTCCAGAAGTTAGATCAGATGGCAAATTGGATTTGGTGCTAGGTCTTTCCCTTTAGGTTTTACCCCAACAATGTTTTCATTAGTTTCGCTCACTCTCGAAATCAAGCATTTTACAGCAGGTTGGAGCAGCCTGTATCTCAGCACAGGAATAAGGTAGGGAAGAATTCTAAGGCTCATTTTGACTGCCTCCAGAAGTTAGATCAGATGGCAAATTGGATTTGGTGCTAGGTCTTTCCCTTTAGGTTTTACCCCAACAATGTTTTCATTAGTTTCGCTCACTCTCGAAATCAAGCATTTTACAGCAGGTTGGAGCAGCCTGTATCTCAGCACAGGAATAAGGTAGGGAAGAATTCAAATGCTCATTTTGACTGCCTCCAGAAGTTAGATCAGATGGCAAATTGGATTTGGTGCTAGGTCTTTCCCTTTAGGTTTTACCCCAACAATGTTTTCATTAGTTTCGCTCACTCTCGAAATCAAGCATTTTACAGCAGGTTGGAGCAGCCTGTATCTCAGCACAGGAATAAGGTAGGGAAGAATTCTAAGGCTCATTTTGACTGCCTCCAGAAGTTAGATCAGATGGCAAATTGGATTTGGTGCTAGGTCTTTCCCTTTAGGTTTTACCCCAACAATGTTTTCATTAGTTTCGCTCACTCTCGAAATCAAGCATTTTACAGCAGGTTGGAGCAGCCTGTATCTCAGCACAGGAATAAGGTAGGGAAGAATTCTAAGGATCATTTTGACTGCCTCCAGAAGTTAGATCAGATGGCAAATTGGATTTGGTGCTAGGTCTTTCCCTTTAGGTTTTACCCCAACAATGTTTTCATTAGTTTCGCTCACTCTCGAAATCAAGCATTTTACAGCAGGTTGGAGCAGCCTGTATCTCAGCACAGGAATAAGGTAGGGAAGAATTCTAAGGCTCATTTTGACTGCCTCCAGAAGTTAGATCAGATGGCAAATTGGATTTGGTGCTAGGTCTTTCCCTTTAGGTTTTACCCCAACAATGTTTTCATTAGTTTCGCTCACTCTCGAAATCAAGCATTTTACAGCAGGTTGGCGCAGCCTGTATCTCAGCACAGGAATAAGGTAGGGAAGAATTCTAAGGCTCATTTTGACTGCCTCCAGAAGTTAGATCAGATGGCAAATTGGATTTGGTGCTAGGTCTTTCCCTTTAGGTTTTACCCCAACAATGTTTTCATTAGTTTCGCTCACTCTCGAAATCAAGCATTTTACAGCAGGTTGGAGCAGCCTGTATCTCAGCACAGGAATAAGGTAGGGAAGAATTCTAAGGATCATTTTGACTGCCTCCAGAAGTTAGATCAGATGGCAAATTGGATTTGGTGCTAGGTCTTTCCCTTTAGGTTTTACCCCAACAATGTTTTCATTAGTTTCGCTCACTCTCGAAATCAAGCATTTTACAGCAGGTTGGAGCAGCCTGTATCTCAGCACAGGAATAAGGTAGGGAAGAATTCTAAGGATCATTTTGACTGCCTCCAGAAGTTAGATCAGATGGCAAATTGGATTTGGTGCTAGGTCTTTCCCTTTAGGTTTTACCCCAACAATGTTTTCATTAGTTTCGCTCACTCTCGAAATCAAGCATTTTACAGCAGGTTGGAGCAGCCTGTATCTCAGCACAGGAATAAGGTAGGGAAGAATTCTAAGGATCATTTTGACTGCCTCCAGAAGTTAGATCAGATGGCAAATTGGATTTGGTGCTAGGTCTTTCCCTTTAGGTTTTACCCCAACAATGTTTTCATTAGTTTCGCTCACTCTCGAAATCAAGCATTTTACAGCAGGTTGGAGCAGCCTGTATCTCAGCACAGGAATAAGGTAGGGAAGAATTCTAAGGCTCATTTTGACTGCCTCCAGAAGTTAGATCAGATGGCAAATTGGATTTGGTGCTAGGTCTTTCCCTTTAAGTTTTACCCCAACAATGTTTTCATTAGTTTCGCTCACTCTCGAAATCAAGCATTTTACAGCAGGTTGGAGCAGCCTGTATCTCAGCACAGGAATAAGGTAGGGAAGAATTCTAAGGCTCATTTTGACTGCCTCCAGAAGTTAGATCAGATGGCAAATTGGATTTGGTGCTAGGTCTTTCCCTTTAGGTTTTACCCCAACAATGTTTTCATTAGTTTCGCTCACTCTCGAAATCAAGCATTTTACAGCAGGTTGGAGCAGCCTGTATCTCAGCACAGGAATAAGGTAGGGAAGAATTCAAATGCTCATTTTGACTGCCTCCAGAAGTTAGATCAGATGGCAAATTGGATTTGGTGCTAGGTCTTTCCCTTTAGGTTTTACCCCAACAATGTTTTCATTAGTTTCGCTCACTCTCGAAATCAAGCATTTTACAGCAGGTTGGAGCAGCCTGTATCTCAGCACAGGAATAAGGTAGGGAAGAATTCTAAGGCTCATTTTGACTGCCTCCAGAAGTTAGATCAGATGGCAAATTGGATTTGGTGCTAGGTCTTTCCCTTTAGGTTTTACCCCAACAATGTTTTCATTAGTTTCGCTCACTCTCGAAATCAAGCATTTTACAGCAGGTTGGAGCAGCCTGTATCTCAGCACAGGAATAAGGTAGGGAAGAATTCTAAGGATCATTTTGACTGCCTCCAGAAGTTAGATCAGATGGCAAATTGGATTTGGTGCTAGGTCTTTCCCTTTAGGTTTTACCCCAACAATGTTTTCATTAGTTTCGCTCACTCTCGAAATCAAGCATTTTACAGCAGGTTGGAGCAGCCTGTATCTCAGCACAGGAATAAGGTAGGGAAGAATTCTAAGGCTCATTTTGACTGCCTCCAGAAGTTAGATCAGATGGCAAATTGGATTTGGTGCTAGGTCTTTCCCTTTAGGTTTTACCCCAACAATGTTTTCATTAGTTTCGCTCACTCTCGAAATCAAGCATTTTACAGCAGGTTGGCGCAGCCTGTATCTCAGCACAGGAATAAGGTAGGGAAGAATTCTAAGGCTCATTTTGACTGCCTCCAGAAGTTAGATCAGATGGCAAATTGGATTTGGTGCTAGGTCTTTCCCTTTAGGTTTTACCCCAACAATGTTTTCATTAGTTTCGCTCACTCTCGAAATCAAGCATTTTACAGCAGGTTGGAGCAGCCTGTATCTCAGCACAGGAATAAGGTAGGGAAGAATTCTAAGGATCATTTTGACTGCCTCCAGAAGTTAGATCAGATGGCAAATTGGATTTGGTGCTAGGTCTTTCCCTTTAGGTTTTACCCCAACAATGTTTTCATTAGTTTCGCTCACTCTCGAAATCAAGCATTTTACAGCAGGTTGGAGCAGCCTGTATCTCAGCACAGGAATAAGGTAGGGAAGAATTCTAAGGATCATTTTGACTGCCTCCAGAAGTTAGATCAGATGGCAAATTGGATTTGGTGCTAGGTCTTTCCCTTTAGGTTTTACCCCAACAATGTTTTCATTAGTTTCGCTCACTCTCGAAATCAAGCATTTTACAGCAGGTTGGAGCAGCCTGTATCTCAGCACAGGAATAAGGTAGGGAAGAATTCTAAGGATCATTTTGACTGCCTCCAGAAGTTAGATCAGATGGCAAATTGGATTTGGTGCTAGGTCTTTCCCTTTAGGTTTTACCCCAACAATGTTTTCATTAGTTTCGCTCACTCTCGAAATCAAGCATTTTACAGCAGGTTGGAGCAGCCTGTATCTCAGCACAGGAATAAGGTAGGGAAGAATTCTAAGGCTCATTTTGACTGCCTCCAGAAGTTAGATCAGATGGCAAATTGGATTTGGTGCTAGGTCTTTCCCTTTAGGTTTTACCCCAACAATGTTTTCATTAGTTTCGCTCACTCTCGAAATCAAGCATTTTACAGCAGGTTGGAGCAGCCTGTATCTCAGCACAGGAATAAGGTAGGGAAGAATTCTAAGGATCATTTTGACTGCCTCCAGAAGTTAGATCAGATGGCAAATTGGATTTGGTGCTAGGTCTTTCCCTTTAGGTTTTACCCCAACAATGTTTTCATTAGTTTCGCTCACTCTCGAAATCAAGCATTTTACAGCAGGTTGGAGCAGCCTGTATCTCAGCACAGGAATAAGGTAGGGAAGAATTCTAAGGATCATTTTGACTGCCTCCAGAAGTTAGATCAGATGGCAAATTGGATTTGGTGCTAGGTCTTTCCCTTTAGGTTTTACCCCAACAATGTTTTCATTAGTTTCGCTCACTCTCGAAATCAAGCATTTTACAGCAGGTTGGAGCAGCCTGTATCTCAGCACAGGAATAAGGTAGGGAAGAATTCTAAGGCTCATTTTGACTGCCTCCAGAAGTTAGATCAGATGGCAAATTGGATTTGGTGCTAGGTCTTTCCCTTTAAGTTTTACCCCAACAATGTTTTCATTAGTTTCGCTCACTCTCGAAATCAAGCATTTTACAGCAGGTTGGAGCAGCCTGTATCTCAGCACAGGAATAAGGTAGGGAAGAATTCTAAGGCTCATTTTGACTGCCTCCAGAAGTTAGATCAGATGGCAAATTGGATTTGGTGCTAGGTCTTTCCCTTTAGGTTTTACCCCAACAATGTTTTCATTAGTTTCGCTCACTCTCGAAATCAAGCATTTTACAGCAGGTTGGAGCAGCCTGTATCTCAGCACAGGAATAAGGTAGGGAAGAATTCTAAGGATCATTTTGACTGCCTCCAGAAGTTAGATCAGATGGCAAATTGGATTTGGTGCTAGGTCTTTCCCTTTAGGTTTTACCCCAACAATGTTTTCATTAGTTTCGCTCACTCTCGAAATCAAGCATTTTACAGCAGGTTGGAGCAGCCTGTATCTCAGCACAGGAATAAGGTAGGGAAGAATTCTAAGGCTCATTTTGACTGCCTCCAGAAGTTAGATCAGATGGCAAATTGGATTTGGTGCTAGGTCTTTCCCTTTAGGTTTTACCCCAACAATGTTTTCATTAGTTTCGCTCACTCTCGAAATCAAGCATTTTACAGCAGGTTGGAGCAGCCTGTATCTCAGCACAGGAATAAGGTAGGGAAGAATTCTAAGGCTCATTTTGACTGCCTCCAGAAGTTAGATCAGATGGCAAATTGGATTTGGTGCTAGGTCTTTCCCTTTAGGTTTTACCCCAACAATGTTTTCATTAGTTTCGCTCACTCTCGAAATCAAGCATTTTACAGCAGGTTGGAGCAGCCTGTATCTCAGCACAGGAATAAGGTAGGGAAGAATTCTAAGGATCATTTTGACTGCCTCCAGAAGTTAGATCAGATGGCAAATTGGATTTGGTGCTAGGTCTTTCCCTTTAGGTTTTACCCCAACAATGTTTTCATTAGTTTCGCTCACTCTCGAAATCAAGCATTTTACAGCAGGTTGGAGCAGCCTGTATCTCAGCACAGGAATAAGGTAGGGAAGAATTCTAAGGATCATTTTGACTGCCTCCAGAAGTTAGATCAGATGGCAAATTGGATTTGGTGCTAGGTCTTTCCCTTTAGGTTTTACCCCAACAATGTTTTCATTAGTTTCGCTCACTCTCGAAATCAAGCATTTTACAGCAGGTTGGAGCAGCCTGTATCTCAGCACAGGAATAAGGTAGGGAAGAATTCTAAGGCTCATTTTGACTGCCTCCAGAAGTTAGATCAGATGGCAAATTGGATTTGGTGCTAGGTCTTTCCCTTTAGGTTTTACCCCAACAATGTTTTCATTAGTTTCGCTCACTCTCGAAATCAAGCATTTTACAGCAGGTTGGAGCAGCCTGTATCTCAGCACAGGAATAAGGTAGGGAAGAATTCTAAGGCTCATTTTGACTGCCTCCAGAAGTTAGATCAGATGGCAAATTGGATTTGGTGCTAGGTCTTTCCCTTTAGGTTTTACCCCAACAATGTTTTCATTAGTTTCGCTCACTCTCGAAATCAAGCATTTTACAGCAGGTTGGAGCAGCCTGTATCTCAGCACAGGAATAAGGTAGGGAAGAATTCAAAGGCTCATTTTGACTGCCTCCAGAAGTTAGATCAGATGGCAAATTGGATTTGGTGCTAGGTCTTTCCCTTTAGGTTTTACCCCAACAATGTTTTCATTAGTTTCGCTCACTCTCGAAATCAAGCATTTTACAGCAGGTTGGAGCAGCCTGTATCTCAGCACAGGAATAAGGTAGGGAAGAATTCAAATGCTCATTTTGACTGCCTCCAGAAGTTAGATCAGATGGCAAATTGGATTTGGTGCTAGGTCTTTCCCTTTAGGTTTTACCCCAACAATGTTTTCATTAGTTTCGCTCACTCTCGAAATCAAGCATTTTACAGCAGGTTGGAGCAGCCTGTATCTCAGCACAGGAATAAGGTAGGGAAGAATTCTAAGGCTCATTTTGACTGCCTCCAGAAGTTAGATCAGATGGCAAATTGGATTTGGTGCTAGGTCTTTCCCTTTAGGTTTTACCCCAACAATGTTTTCATTAGTTTCGCTCACTCTCGAAATCAAGCATTTTACAGCAGGTTGGAGCAGCCTGTATCTCAGCACAGGAATAAGGTAGGGAAGAATTCTAAGGCTCATTTTGACTGCCTCCAGAAGTTAGATCAGATGGCAAATTGGATTTGGTGCTAGGTCTTTCCCTTTAGGTTTTACCCCAACAATGTTTTCATTAGTTTCGCTCACTCTCGAAATCAAGCATTTTACAGCAGGTTGGAGCAGCCTGTATCTCAGCACAGGAATAAGGTAGGGAAGAATTCTAAGGCTCATTTTGACTGCCTCCAGAAGTTAGATCAGATGGCAAATTGGATTTGGTGCTAGGTCTTTCCCTTTAGGTTTTACCCCAACAATGTTTTCATTAGTTTCGCTCACTCTCGAAATCAAGCATTTTACAGCAGGTTGGCGCAGCCTGTATCTCAGCACAGGAATAAGGTAGGGAAGAATTCTAAGGCTCATTTTGACTGCCTCCAGAAGTTAGATCAGATGGCAAATTGGATTTGGTGCTAGGTCTTTCCCTTTAGGTTTTACCCCAACAATGTTTTCATTAGTTTCGCTCACTCTCGAAATCAAGCATTTTACAGCAGGTTGGAGCAGCCTGTATCTCAGCACAGGAATAAGGTAGGGAAGAATTCTAAGGATCATTTTGACTGCCTCCAGAAGTTAGATCAGATGGCAAATTGGATTTGGTGCTAGGTCTTTCCCTTTAGGTTTTACCCCAACAATGTTTTCATTAGTTTCGCTCACTCTCGAAATCAAGCATTTTACAGCAGGTTGGAGCAGCCTGTATCTCAGCACAGGAATAAGGTAGGGAAGAATTCTAAGGCTCATTTTGACTGCCTCCAGAAGTTAGATCAGATGGCAAATTGGATTTGGTGCTAGGTCTTTCCCTTTAGGTTTTACCCCAACAATGTTTTCATTAGTTTCGCTCACTCTCGAAATCAAGCATTTTACAGCAGGTTGGAGCAGCCTGTATCTCAGCACAGGAATAAGGTAGGGAAGAATTCTAAGGCTCATTTTGACTGCCTCCAGAAGTTAGATCAGATGGCAAATTGGATTTGGTGCTAGGTCTTTCCCTTTAGGTTTTACCCCAACAATGTTTTCATTAGTTTCGCTCACTCTCGAAATCAAGCATTTTACAGCAGGTTGGAGCAGCCTGTATCTCAGCACAGGAATAAGGTAGGGAAGAATTCTAAGGATCATTTTGACTGCCTCCAGAAGTTAGATCAGATGGCAAATTGGATTTGGTGCTAGGTCTTTCCCTTTAGGTTTTACCCCAACAATGTTTTCATTAGTTTCGCTCACTCTCGAAATCAAGCATTTTACAGCAGGTTGGAGCAGCCTGTATCTCAGCACAGGAATAAGGTAGGGAAGAATTCAAAGGCTCATTTTGACTGCCTCCAGAAGTTAGATCAGATGGCAAATTGGATTTGGTGCTAGGTCTTTCCCTTTAGGTTTTACCCCAACAATGTTTTCATTAGTTTCGCTCACTCTCGAAATCAAGCATTTTACAGCAGGTTGGAGCAGCCTGTATCTCAGCACAGGAATAAGGTAGGGAAGAATTCTAAGGCTCATTTTGACTGCCTCCAGAAGTTAGATCAGATGGCAAATTGGATTTGGTGCTAGGTCTTTCCCTTTAGGTTTTACCCCAACAATGTTTTCATTAGTTTCGCTCACTCTCGAAATCAAGCATTTTACAGCAGGTTGGAGCAGCCTGTATCTCAGCACAGGAATAAGGTAGGGAAGAATTCAAATGCTCATTTTGACTGCCTCCAGAAGTTAGATCAGATGGCAAATTGGATTTGGTGCTAGGTCTTTCCCTTTAGGTTTTACCCCAACAATGTTTTCATTAGTTTCGCTCACTCTCGAAATCAAGCATTTTACAGCAGGTTGGAGCAGCCTGTATCTCAGCACAGGAATAAGGTAGGGAAGAATTCTAAGGCTCATTTTGACTGCCTCCAGAAGTTAGATCAGATGGCAAATTGGATTTGGTGCTAGGTCTTTCCCTTTAGGTTTTACCCCAACAATGTTTTCATTAGTTTCGCTCACTCTCGAAATCAAGCATTTTACAGCAGGTTGGAGCAGCCTGTATCTCAGCACAGGAATAAGGTAGGGAAGAATTCTAAGGCTCATTTTGACTGCCTCCAGAAGTTAGATCAGATGGCAAATTGGATTTGGTGCTAGGTCTTTCCCTTTAGGTTTTACCCCAACAATGTTTTCATTAGTTTCGCTCACTCTCGAAATCAAGCATTTTACAGCAGGTTGGAGCAGCCTGTATCTCAGCACAGGAATAAGGTAGGGAAGAATTCTAAGGCTCATTTTGACTGCCTCCAGAAGTTAGATCAGATGGCAAATTGGATTTGGTGCTAGGTCTTTCCCTTTAGGTTTTACCCCAACAATGTTTTCATTAGTTTCGCTCACTCTCGAAATCAAGCATTTTACAGCAGGTTGGCGCAGCCTGTATCTCAGCACAGGAATAAGGTAGGGAAGAATTCTAAGGCTCATTTTGACTGCCTCCAGAAGTTAGATCAGATGGCAAATTGGATTTGGTGCTAGGTCTTTCCCTTTAGGTTTTACCCCAACAATGTTTTCATTAGTTTCGCTCACTCTCGAAATCAAGCATTTTACAGCAGGTTGGAGCAGCCTGTATCTCAGCACAGGAATAAGGTAGGGAAGAATTCTAAGGATCATTTTGACTGCCTCCAGAAGTTAGATCAGATGGCAAATTGGATTTGGTGCTAGGTCTTTCCCTTTAGGTTTTACCCCAACAATGTTTTCATTAGTTTCGCTCACTCTCGAAATCAAGCATTTTACAGCAGGTTGGAGCAGCCTGTATCTCAGCACAGGAATAAGGTAGGGAAGAATTCTAAGGCTCATTTTGACTGCCTCCAGAAGTTAGATCAGATGGCAAATTGGATTTGGTGCTAGGTCTTTCCCTTTAGGTTTTACCCCAACAATGTTTTCATTAGTTTCGCTCACTCTCGAAATCAAGCATTTTACAGCAGGTTGGAGCAGCCTGTATCTCAGCACAGGAATAAGGTAGGGAAGAATTCTAAGGCTCATTTTGACTGCCTCCAGAAGTTAGATCAGATGGCAAATTGGATTTGGTGCTAGGTCTTTCCCTTTAGGTTTTACCCCAACAATGTTTTCATTAGTTTCGCTCACTCTCGAAATCAAGCATTTTACAGCAGGTTGGAGCAGCCTGTATCTCAGCACAGGAATAAGGTAGGGAAGAATTCTAAGGATCATTTTGACTGCCTCCAGAAGTTAGATCAGATGGCAAATTGGATTTGGTGCTAGGTCTTTCCCTTTAGGTTTTACCCCAACAATGTTTTCATTAGTTTCGCTCACTCTCGAAATCAAGCATTTTACAGCAGGTTGGAGCAGCCTGTATCTCAGCACAGGAATAAGGTAGGGAAGAATTCAAAGGCTCATTTTGACTGCCTCCAGAAGTTAGATCAGATGGCAAATTGGATTTGGTGCTAGGTCTTTCCCTTTAGGTTTTACCCCAACAATGTTTTCATTAGTTTCGCTCACTCTCGAAATCAAGCATTTTACAGCAGGTTGGCGCAGCCTGTATCTCAGCACAGGAATAAGGTAGGGAAGAATTCTAAGGCTCATTTTGACTGCCTCCAGAAGTTAGATCAGATGGCAAATTGGATTTGGTGCTAGGTCTTTCCCTTTAGGTTTTACCCCAACAATGTTTTCATTAGTTTCGCTCACTCTCGAAATCAAGCATTTTACAGCAGGTTGGAGCAGCCTGTATCTCAGCACAGGAATAAGGTAGGGAAGAATTCTAAGGATCATTTTGACTGCCTCCAGAAGTTAGATCAGATGGCAAATTGGATTTGGTGCTAGGTCTTTCCCTTTAGGTTTTACCCCAACAATGTTTTCATTAGTTTCGCTCACTCTCGAAATCAAGCATTTTACAGCAGGTTGGAGCAGCCTGTATCTCAGCACAGGAATAAGGTAGGGAAGAATTCTAAGGCTCATTTTGACTGCCTCCAGAAGTTAGATCAGATGGCAAATTGGATTTGGTGCTAGGTCTTTCCCTTTAGGTTTTACCCCAACAATGTTTTCATTAGTTTCGCTCACTCTCGAAATCAAGCATTTTACAGCAGGTTGGAGCAGCCTGTATCTCAGCACAGGAATAAGGTAGGGAAGAATTCTAAGGCTCATTTTGACTGCCTCCAGAAGTTAGATCAGATGGCAAATTGGATTTGGTGCTAGGTCTTTCCCTTTAGGTTTTACCCCAACAATGTTTTCATTAGTTTCGCTCACTCTCGAAATCAAGCATTTTACAGCAGGTTGGAGCAGCCTGTATCTCAGCACAGGAATAAGGTAGGGAAGAATTCTAAGGCTCATTTTGACTGCCTCCAGAAGTTAGATCAGATGGCAAATTGGATTTGGTGCTAGGTCTTTCCCTTTAGGTTTTACCCCAACAATGTTTTCATTAGTTTCGCTCACTCTCGAAATCAAGCATTTTACAGCAGGTTGGAGCAGCCTGTATCTCAGCACAGGAATAAGGTAGGGAAGAATTCTAAGGATCATTTTGACTGCCTCCAGAAGTTAGATCAGATGGCAAATTGGATTTGGTGCTAGGTCTTTCCCTTTAGGTTTTACCCCAACAATGTTTTCATTAGTTTCGCTCACTCTCGAAATCAAGCATTTTACAGCAGGTTGGAGCAGCCTGTATCTCAGCACAGGAATAAGGTAGGGAAGAATTCTAAGGCTCATTTTGACTGCCTCCAGAAGTTAGATCAGATGGCAAATTGGATTTGGTGCTAGGTCTTTCCCTTTAGGTTTTACCCCAACAATGTTTTCATTAGTTTCGCTCACTCTCGAAATCAAGCATTTTACAGCAGGTTGGAGCAGCCTGTATCTCAGCACAGGAATAAGGTAGGGAAGAATTCTAAGGCTCATTTTGACTGCCTCCAGAAGTTAGATCAGATGGCAAATTGGATTTGGTGCTAGGTCTTTCCCTTTAGGTTTTACCCCAACAATGTTTTCATTAGTTTCGCTCACTCTCGAAATCAAGCATTTTACAGCAGGTTGGAGCAGCCTGTATCTCAGCACAGGAATAAGGTAGGGAAGAATTCAAATGCTCATTTTGACTGCCTCCAGAAGTTAGATCAGATGGCAAATTGGATTTGGTGCTAGGTCTTTCCCTTTAGGTTTTACCCCAACAATGTTTTCATTAGTTTCGCTCACTCTCGAAATCAAGCATTTTACAGCAGGTTGGAGCAGCCTGTATCTCAGCACAGGAATAAGGTAGGGAAGAATTCTAAGGCTCATTTTGACTGCCTCCAGAAGTTAGATCAGATGGCAAATTGGATTTGGTGCTAGGTCTTTCCCTTTAGGTTTTACCCCAACAATGTTTTCATTAGTTTCGCTCACTCTCGAAATCAAGCATTTTACAGCAGGTTGGAGCAGCCTGTATCTCAGCACAGGAATAAGGTAGGGAAGAATTCTAAGGATCATTTTGACTGCCTCCAGAAGTTAGATCAGATGGCAAATTGGATTTGGTGCTAGGTCTTTCCCTTTAGGTTTTACCCCAACAATGTTTTCATTAGTTTCGCTCACTCTCGAAATCAAGCATTTTACAGCAGGTTGGAGCAGCCTGTATCTCAGCACAGGAATAAGGTAGGGAAGAATTCAAATGCTCATTTTGACTGCCTCCAGAAGTTAGATCAGATGGCAAATTGGATTTGGTGCTAGGTCTTTCCCTTTAGGTTTTACCCCAACAATGTTTTCATTAGTTTCGCTCACTCTCGAAATCAAGCATTTTACAGCAGGTTGGAGCAGCCTGTATCTCAGCACAGGAATAAGGTAGGGAAGAATTCTAAGGCTCATTTTGACTGCCTCCAGAAGTTAGATCAGATGGCAAATTGGATTTGGTGCTAGGTCTTTCCCTTTAGGTTTTACCCCAACAATGTTTTCATTAGTTTCGCTCACTCTCGAAATCAAGCATTTTACAGCAGGTTGGAGCAGCCTGTATCTCAGCACAGGAATAAGGTAGGGAAGAATTCAAAGGCTCATTTTGACTGCCTCCAGAAGTTAGATCAGATGGCAAATTGGATTTGGTGCTAGGTCTTTCCCTTTAGGTTTTACCCCAACAATGTTTTCATTAGTTTCGCTCACTCTCGAAATCAAGCATTTTACAGCAGGTTGGAGCAGCCTGTATCTCAGCACAGGAATAAGGTAGGGAAGAATTCTAAGGCTCATTTTGACTGCCTCCAGAAGTTAGATCAGATGGCAAATTGGATTTGGTGCTAGGTCTTTCCCTTTAGGTTTTACCCCAACAATGTTTTCATTAGTTTCGCTCACTCTCGAAATCAAGCATTTTACAGCAGGTTGGAGCAGCCTGTATCTCAGCACAGGAATAAGGTAGGGAAGAATTCTAAGGCTCATTTTGACTGCCTCCAGAAGTTAGATCAGATGGCAAATTGGATTTGGTGCTAGGTCTTTCCCTTTAGGTTTTACCCCAACAATGTTTTCATTAGTTTCGCTCACTCTCGAAATCAAGCATTTTACAGCAGGTTGGCGCAGCCTGTATCTCAGCACAGGAATAAGGTAGGGAAGAATTCTAAGGCTCATTTTGACTGCCTCCAGAAGTTAGATCAGATGGCAAATTGGATTTGGTGCTAGGTCTTTCCCTTTAGGTTTTACCCCAACAATGTTTTCATTAGTTTCGCTCACTCTCGAAATCAAGCATTTTACAGCAGGTTGGAGCAGCCTGTATCTCAGCACAGGAATAAGGTAGGGAAGAATTCTAAGGATCATTTTGACTGCCTCCAGAAGTTAGATCAGATGGCAAATTGGATTTGGTGCTAGGTCTTTCCCTTTAGGTTTTACCCCAACAATGTTTTCATTAGTTTCGCTCACTCTCGAAATCAAGCATTTTACAGCAGGTTGGAGCAGCCTGTATCTCAGCACAGGAATAAGGTAGGGAAGAATTCTAAGGCTCATTTTGACTGCCTCCAGAAGTTAGATCAGATGGCAAATTGGATTTGGTGCTAGGTCTTTCCCTTTAGGTTTTACCCCAACAATGTTTTCATTAGTTTCGCTCACTCTCGAAATCAAGCATTTTACAGCAGGTTGGAGCAGCCTGTATCTCAGCACAGGAATAAGGTAGGGAAGAATTCTAAGGCTCATTTTGACTGCCTCCAGAAGTTAGATCAGATGGCAAATTGGATTTGGTGCTAGGTCTTTCCCTTTAGGTTTTACCCCAACAATGTTTTCATTAGTTTCGCTCACTCTCGAAATCAAGCATTTTACAGCAGGTTGGAGCAGCCTGTATCTCAGCACAGGAATAAGGTAGGGAAGAATTCTAAGGCTCATTTTGACTGCCTCCAGAAGTTAGATCAGATGGCAAATTGGATTTGGTGCTAGGTCTTTCCCTTTAGGTTTTACCCCAACAATGTTTTCATTAGTTTCGCTCACTCTCGAAATCAAGCATTTTACAGCAGGTTGGAGCAGCCTGTATCTCAGCACAGGAGTAAGGTAGGGAGGAATTCTAAGGACCATTTTGACTGCCTCCAGAAGTTAGATCAGATGGCAAATTGGATTTGGTGCTAGGTCTTTCCCTTTAGGTTTTACCCCAACAATGTTTTCATTAGTTTCGCTCACTCTCGAAATCAAGCATTTTACAGCAGGTTGGCGCAGCCTGTATCTCAGCACAGGAATAAGGTAGGGAAGAATTCTAAGGCTCATTTTGACTGCCTCCAGAAGTTAGATCAGATGGCAAATTGGATTTGGTGCTAGGTCTTTCCCTTTAGGTTTTACCCCAACAATGTTTTCATTAGTTTCGCTCACTCTCGAAATCAAGCATTTTACAGCAGGTTGGAGCAGCCTGTATCTCAGCACAGGAATAAGGTAGGGAAGAATTCTAAGGCTCATTTTGACTGCCTCCAGAAGTTAGATCAGATGGCAAATTGGATTTGGTGCTAGGTCTTTCCCTTTAGGTTTTACCCCAACAATGTTTTCATTAGTTTCGCTCACTCTCGAAATCAAGCATTTTACAGCAGGTTGGAGCAGCCTGTATCTCAGCACAGGAATAAGGTAGGGAAGAATTCTAAGGATCATTTTGACTGCCTCCAGAAGTTAGATCAGATGGCAAATTGGATTTGGTGCTAGGTCTTTCCCTTTAGGTTTTACCCCAACAATGTTTTCATTAGTTTCGCTCACTCTCGAAATCAAGCATTTTACAGCAGGTTGGCGCAGCCTGTATCTCAGCACAGGAATAAGGTAGGGAAGAATTCTAAGGCTCATTTTGACTGCCTCCAGAAGTTAGATCAGATGGCAAATTGGATTTGGTGCTAGGTCTTTCCCTTTAGGTTTTACCCCAACAATGTTTTCATTAGTTTCGCTCACTCTCGAAATCAAGCATTTTACAGCAGGTTGGAGCAGCCTGTATCTCAGCACAGGAATAAGGTAGGGAAGAATTCTAAGGATCATTTTGACTGCCTCCAGAAGTTAGATCAGATGGCAAATTGGATTTGGTGCTAGGTCTTTCCCTTTAGGTTTTACCCCAACAATGTTTTCATTAGTTTCGCTCACTCTCGAAATCAAGCATTTTACAGCAGGTTGGAGCAGCCTGTATCTCAGCACAGGAATAAGGTAGGGAAGAATTCTAAGGCTCATTTTGACTGCCTCCAGAAGTTAGATCAGATGGCAAATTGGATTTGGTGCTAGGTCTTTCCCTTTAGGTTTTACCCCAACAATGTTTTCATTAGTTTCGCTCACTCTCGAAATCAAGCATTTTACAGCAGGTTGGAGCAGCCTGTATCTCAGCACAGGAATAAGGTAGGGAAGAATTCTAAGGCTCATTTTGACTGCCTCCAGAAGTTAGATCAGATGGCAAATTGGATTTGGTGCTAGGTCTTTCCCTTTAGGTTTTACCCCAACAATGTTTTCATTAGTTTCGCTCACTCTCGAAATCAAGCATTTTACAGCAGGTTGGAGCAGCCTGTATCTCAGCACAGGAATAAGGTAGGGAAGAATTCTAAGGCTCATTTTGACTGCCTCCAGAAGTTAGATCAGATGGCAAATTGGATTTGGTGCTAGGTCTTTCCCTTTAGGTTTTACCCCAACAATGTTTTCATTAGTTTCGCTCACTCTCGAAATCAAGCATTTTACAGCAGGTTGGAGCAGCCTGTATCTCAGCACAGGAATAAGGTAGGGAGGAATTCTAAGGACCATTTTGACTGCCTCCAGAAGTTAGATCAGATGGCAAATTGGATTTGGTGCTAGGTCTTTCCCTTTAGGTTTTACCCCAACAATGTTTTCATTAGTTTCGCTCACTCTCGAAATCAAGCATTTTACAGCAGGTTGGAGCAGCCTGTATCTCAGCACAGGAATAAGGTAGGGAAGAATTCTAAGGCTCATTTTGACTGCCTCCAGAAGTTAGATCAGATGGCAAATTGGATTTGGTGCTAGGTCTTTCCCTTTAGGTTTTACCCCAACAATGTTTTCATTAGTTTCGCTCACTCTCGAAATCAAGCATTTTACAGCAGGTTGGAGCAGCCTGTATCTCAGCACAGGAATAAGGTAGGGAAGAATTCTAAGGCTCATTTTGACTGCCTCCAGAAGTTAGATCAGATGGCAAATTGGATTTGGTGCTAGGTCTTTCCCTTTAGGTTTTACCCCAACAATGTTTTCATTAGTTTCGCTCACTCTCGAAATCAAGCATATTACAGCAGGTTGGAGCAGCCTGTATCTCAGCACAGGAATAAGGTAGGGAAGAATTCTAAGGCTCATTTTGACTGCCTCCAGAAGTTAGATCAGATGGCAAATTGGATTTGGTGCTAGGTCTTTCCCTTTAGGTTTTACCCCAACAATGTTTTCATTAGTTTCGCTCACTCTCGAAATCAAGCATTTTACAGCAGGTTGGAGCAGCCTGTATCTCAGCACAGGAATAAGGTAGGGAAGAATTCTAAGGCTCATTTTGACTGCCTCCAGAAGTTAGATCAGATGGCAAATTGGATTTGGTGCTAGGTCTTTCCCTTTAGGTTTTACCCCAACAATGTTTTCATTAGTTTCGCTCACTCTCGAAATCAAGCATTTTACAGCAGGTTGGAGCAGCCTGTATCTCAGCACAGGAATAAGGTAGGGAAGAATTCAAATGCTCATTTTGACTGCCTCCAGAAGTTAGATCAGATGGCAAATTGGATTTGGTGCTAGGTCTTTCCCTTTAGGTTTTACCCCAACAATGTTTTCATTAGTTTCGCTCACTCTCGAAATCAAGCATTTTACAGCAGGTTGGAGCAGCCTGTATCTCAGCACAGGAATAAGGTAGGGAAGAATTCTAAGGCTCATTTTGACTGCCTCCAGAAGTTAGATCAGATGGCAAATTGGATTTGGTGCTAGGTCTTTCCCTTTAGGTTTTACCCCAACAATGTTTTCATTAGTTTCGCTCACTCTCGAAATCAAGCATTTTACAGCAGGTTGGAGCAGCCTGTATCTCAGCACAGGAATAAGGTAGGGAAGAATTCTAAGGATCATTTTGACTGCCTCCAGAAGTTAGATCAGATGGCAAATTGGATTTGGTGCTAGGTCTTTCCCTTTAGGTTTTACCCCAACAATGTTTTCATTAGTTTCGCTCACTCTCGAAATCAAGCATTTTACAGCAGGTTGGAGCAGCCTGTATCTCAGCACAGGAATAAGGTAGGGAAGAATTCAAATGCTCATTTTGACTGCCTCCAGAAGTTAGATCAGATGGCAAATTGGATTTGGTGCTAGGTCTTTCCCTTTAGGTTTTACCCCAACAATGTTTTCATTAGTTTCGCTCACTCTCGAAATCAAGCATTTTACAGCAGGTTGGCGCAGCCTGTATCTCAGCACAGGAATAAGGTAGGGAAGAATTCTAAGGCTCATTTTGACTGCCTCCAGAAGTTAGATCAGATGGCAAATTGGATTTGGTGCTAGGTCTTTCCCTTTAGGTTTTACCCCAACAATGTTTTCATTAGTTTCGCTCACTCTCGAAATCAAGCATTTTACAGCAGGTTGGAGCAGCCTGTATCTCAGCACAGGAATAAGGTAGGGAAGAATTCTAAGGCTCATTTTGACTGCCTCCAGAAGTTAGATCAGATGGCAAATTGGATTTGGTGCTAGGTCTTTCCCTTTAGGTTTTACCCCAACAATGTTTTCATTAGTTTCGCTCACTCTCGAAATCAAGCATTTTACAGCAGGTTGGAGCAGCCTGTATCTCAGCACAGGAATAAGGTAGGGAAGAATTCTAAGGCTCATTTTGACTGCCTCCAGAAGTTAGATCAGATGGCAAATTGGATTTGGTGCTAGGTCTTTCCCTTTAGGTTTTACCCCAACAATGTTTTCATTAGTTTCGCTCACTCTCGAAATCAAGCATTTTACAGCAGGTTGGAGCAGCCTGTATCTCAGCACAGGAGTAAGGTAGGGAGGAATTCTAAGGACCATTTTGACTGCCTCCAGAAGTTAGATCAGATGGCAAATTGGATTTGGTGCTAGGTCTTTCCCTTTAGGTTTTACCCCAACAATGTTTTCATTAGTTTCGCTCACTCTCGAAATCAAGCATTTTACAGCAGGTTGGCGCAGCCTGTATCTCAGCACAGGAATAAGGTAGGGAAGAATTCTAAGGCTCATTTTGACTGCCTCCAGAAGTTAGATCAGATGGCAAATTGGATTTGGTGCTAGGTCTTTCCCTTTAGGTTTTACCCCAACAATGTTTTCATTAGTTTCGCTCACTCTCGAAATCAAGCATTTTACAGCAGGTTGGAGCAGCCTGTATCTCAGCACAGGAATAAGGTAGGGAAGAATTCTAAGGCTCATTTTGACTGCCTCCAGAAGTTTGATCAGATGGCAAATTGGATTTGGTGCTAGGTCTTTCCCTTTAGGTTTTACCCCAACAATGTTTTCATTAGTTTCGCTCACTCTCGAAATCAAGCATTTTACAGCAGGTTGGAGCAGCCTGTATCTCAGCACAGGAATAAGGTAGGGAAGAATTCTAAGGATCATTTTGACTGCCTCCAGAAGTTAGATCAGATGGCAAATTGGATTTGGTGCTAGGTCTTTCCCTTTAGGTTTTACCCCAACAATGTTTTCATTAGTTTCGCTCACTCTCGAAATCAAGCATTTTACAGCAGGTTGGCGCAGCCTGTATCTCAGCACAGGAATAAGGTAGGGAAGAATTCTAAGGCTCATTTTGACTGCCTCCAGAAGTTAGATCAGATGGCAAATTGGATTTGGTGCTAGGTCTTTCCCTTTAGGTTTTACCCCAACAATGTTTTCATTAGTTTCGCTCACTCTCGAAATCAAGCATTTTACAGCAGGTTGGAGCAGCCTGTATCTCAGCACAGGAATAAGGTAGGGAAGAATTCTAAGGATCATTTTGACTGCCTCCAGAAGTTAGATCAGATGGCAAATTGGATTTGGTGCTAGGTCTTTCCCTTTAGGTTTTACCCCAACAATGTTTTCATTAGTTTCGCTCACTCTCGAAATCAAGCATTTTACAGCAGGTTGGAGCAGCCTGTATCTCAGCACAGGAATAAGGTAGGGAAGAATTCTAAGGCTCATTTTGACTGCCTCCAGAAGTTAGATCAGATGGCAAATTGGATTTGGTGCTAGGTCTTTCCCTTTAGGTTTTACCCCAACAATGTTTTCATTAGTTTCGCTCACTCTCGAAATCAAGCATTTTACAGCAGGTTGGAGCAGCCTGTATCTCAGCACAGGAATAAGGTAGGGAAGAATTCTAAGGCTCATTTTGACTGCCTCCAGAAGTTAGATCAGATGGCAAATTGGATTTGGTGCTAGGTCTTTCCCTTTAGGTTTTACCCCAACAATGTTTTCATTAGTTTCGCTCACTCTCGAAATCAAGCATTTTACAGCAGGTTGGAGCAGCCTGTATCTCAGCACAGGAATAAGGTAGGGAAGAATTCTAAGGCTCATTTTGACTGCCTCCAGAAGTTAGATCAGATGGCAAATTGGATTTGGTGCTAGGTCTTTCCCTTTAGGTTTTACCCCAACAATGTTTTCATTAGTTTCGCTCACTCTCGAAATCAAGCATTTTACAGCAGGTTGGAGCAGCCTGTATCTCAGCACAGGAATAAGGTAGGGAGGAATTCTAAGGACCATTTTGACTGCCTCCAGAAGTTAGATCAGATGGCAAATTGGATTTGGTGCTAGGTCTTTCCCTTTAGGTTTTACCCCAACAATGTTTTCATTAGTTTCGCTCACTCTCGAAATCAAGCATTTTACAGCAGGTTGGAGCAGCCTGTATCTCAGCACAGGAATAAGGTAGGGAAGAATTCTAAGGCTCATTTTGACTGCCTCCAGAAGTTAGATCAGATGGCAAATTGGATTTGGTGCTAGGTCTTTCCCTTTAGGTTTTACCCCAACAATGTTTTCATTAGTTTCGCTCACTCTCGAAATCAAGCATTTTACAGCAGGTTGGAGCAGCCTGTATCTCAGCACAGGAATAAGGTAGGGAAGAATTCTAAGGCTCATTTTGACTGCCTCCAGAAGTTAGATCAGATGGCAAATTGGATTTGGTGCTAGGTCTTTCCCTTTAGGTTTTACCCCAACAATGTTTTCATTAGTTTCGCTCACTCTCGAAATCAAGCATTTTACAGCAGGTTGGAGCAGCCTGTATCTCAGCACAGGAATAAGGTAGGGAAGAATTCTAAGGATCATTTTGACTGCCTCCAGAAGTTAGATCAGATGGCAAATTGGATTTGGTGCTAGGTCTTTCCCTTTAGGTTTTACCCCAACAATGTTTTCATTAGTTTCGCTCACTCTCGAAATCAAGCATTTTACAGCAGGTTGGAGCAGCCTGTATCTCAGCACAGGAATAAGGTAGGGAAGAATTCTAAGGCTCATTTTGACTGCCTCCAGAAGTTAGATCAGATGGCAAATTGGATTTGGTGCTAGGTCTTTCCCTTTAGGTTTTACCCCAACAATGTTTTCATTAGTTTCGCTCACTCTCGAAATCAAGCATTTTACAGCAGGTTGGAGCAGCCTGTATCTCAGCACAGGAATAAGGTAGGGAAGAATTCTAAGGATCATTTTGACTGCCTCCAGAAGTTAGATCAGATGGCAAATTGGATTTGGTGCTAGGTCTTTCCCTTTAGGTTTTACCCCAACAATGTTTTCATTAGTTTCGCTCACTCTCGAAATCAAGCATTTTACAGCAGGTTGGAGCAGCCTGTATCTCAGCACAGGAATAAGGTAGGGAAGAATTCTAAGGATCATTTTGACTGCCTCCAGAAGTTAGATCAGATGGCAAATTGGATTTGGTGCTAGGTCTTTCCCTTTAGGTTTTACCCCAACAATGTTTTCATTAGTTTCGCTCACTCTCGAAATCAAGCATTTTACAGCAGGTTGGAGCAGCCTGTATCTCAGCACAGGAATAAGGTAGGGAAGAATTCTAAGGCTCATTTTGACTGCCTCCAGAAGTTAGATCAGATGGCAAATTGGATTTGGTGCTAGGTCTTTCCCTTTAGGTTTTACCCCAACAATGTTTTCATTAGTTTCGCTCACTCTCGAAATCAAGCATTTTACAGCAGGTTGGAGCAGCCTGTATCTCAGCACAGGAATAAGGTAGGGAAGAATTCTAAGGCTCATTTTGACTGCCTCCAGAAGTTAGATCAGATGGCAAATTGGATTTGGTGCTAGGTCTTTCCCTTTAGGTTTTACCCCAACAATGTTTTCATTAGTTTCGCTCACTCTCGAAATCAAGCATTTTACAGCAGGTTGGAGCAGCCTGTATCTCAGCACAGGAATAAGGTAGGGAAGAATTCTAAGGCTCATTTTGACTGCCTCCAGAAGTTAGATCAGATGGCAAATTGGATTTGGTGCTAGGTCTTTCCCTTTAGGTTTTACCCCAACAATGTTTTCATTAGTTTCGCTCACTCTCGAAATCAAGCATTTTACAGCAGGTTGGAGCAGCCTGTATCTCAGCACAGGAATAAGGTAGGGAAGAATTCTAAGGCTCATTTTGACTGCCTCCAGAAGTTAGATCAGATGGCAAATTGGATTTGGTGCTAGGTCTTTCCCTTTAGGTTTTACCCCAACAATGTTTTCATTAGTTTCGCTCACTCTCGAAATCAAGCATTTTACAGCAGGTTGGAGCAGCCTGTATCTCAGCACAGGAATAAGGTAGGGAAGAATTCTAAGGCTCATTTTGACTGCCTCCAGAAGTTAGATCAGATGGCAAATTGGATTTGGTGCTAGGTCTTTCCCTTTAGGTTTTACCCCAACAATGTTTTCATTAGTTTCGCTCACTCTCGAAATCAAGCATTTTACAGCAGGTTGGAGCAGCCTGTATCTCAGCACAGGAATAAGGTAGGGAAGAATTCTAAGGATCATTTTGACTGCCTCCAGAAGTTAGATCAGATGGCAAATTGGATTTGGTGCTAGGTCTTTCCCTTTAGGTTTTACCCCAACAATGTTTTCATTAGTTTCGCTCACTCTCGAAATCAAGCATTTTACAGCAGGTTGGAGCAGCCTGTATCTCAGCACAGGAATAAGGTAGGGAAGAATTCTAAGGATCATTTTGACTGCCTCCAGAAGTTAGATCAGATGGCAAATTGGATTTGGTGCTAGGTCTTTCCCTTTAGGTTTTACCCCAACAATGTTTTCATTAGTTTCGCTCACTCTCGAAATCAAGCATTTTACAGCAGGTTGGAGCAGCCTGTATCTCAGCACAGGAATAAGGTAGGGAAGAATTCTAAGGATCATTTTGACTGCCTCCAGAAGTTAGATCAGATGGCAAATTGGATTTGGTGCTAGGTCTTTCCCTTTAGGTTTTACCCCAACAATGTTTTCATTAGTTTCGCTCACTCTTGAAATCAAGCATTTTACAGCAGGTTGGAGCAGCCTGTATCTCAGCACAGGAATAAGGTAGGGAAGAATTCTAAGGATCATTTTGACTGCCTCCAGAAGTTAGATCAGACGGCAAATTGGATTTGGTGCTAGGTCTTTCCCTTTAGGTTTTACCCCAACAATGTTTTCATTAGTTTCGCTCACTCTCGAAATCAAGCATTTTACAGCAGGTTGGAGCAGCCTGTATCTCAGCACAGGAATAAGGTAGGGAAGAATTCTAAGGCTCATTTTGACTGCCTGCAGAAGTTAGATCAGATGGCAAATTGGATTTGGTGCTAGGTCTTTCCCTTTAGGTTTTACCCCAACAATGTTTTCATTAGTTTCGCTCACTCTCGAAATCAAGCATTTTACAGCAGGTTGGAGCAGCCTGTATCTCAGCACAGGAATAAGGTAGGGAAGAATTCTAAGGCTCATTTTGACTGCCTCCAGAAGTTAGATCAGATGGCAAATTGGATTTGGTGCTAGGTCTTTCCCTTTAGGTTTTTACCCCAACAATGTTTTCATTAGTTTCGCTCACTCTCGAAATCAAGCATTTTACAGCAGGTTGGAGCAGCCTGTATCTCAGCACAGGAATAAGGTAGGGAAGAATTCTAAGGATCATTTTGACTGCCTCCAGAAGTTAGATCAGATGGCAAATTGGATTTGGTGCTAGGTCTTTCCCTTTAGGTTTTACCCCAACAATGTTTTCATTAGTTTCGCTCACTCTCGAAATCAAGCATTTTACGGCAGGTTGGAGCAGCCTGTATCTCAGCACAGGAATAAGGTAGGGGAAGAATTCTAAGGATCATTTTGACTGCCTCCAGAAGTTAGATCAGATGGCAAATTGGATTTGGTGCTAGGTCTTTCCCTTTAGGTTTTACCCCAACAATGTTTTCATTAGTTTCGCTCACTCTCGAAATCAAGCATTTTACAGCAGGTTGGAGCAGCCTGTATCTCAGCACAGGAATAAGGTAGGGAAGAATTCTAAGGCTCATTTTGACTGCCTCCAGAAGTTAGATCAGATGGCAAATTGGATTTGGTGCTAGGTCTTTCCCTTTAGGTTTTACCCCAACAATGTTTTCATTAGTTTCGCTCACTCTCGAAATCAAGCATTTTACAGCAGGTTGGAGCAGCCTGTATCTCAGCACAGGAATAAGGTAGGGAAGAATTCTAAGGCTCATTTTGACTGCCTCCAGAAGTTAGATCAGATGGCAAATTGGATTTGGTGCTAGGTCTTTCCCTTTAGGTTTTACCCCAACAATGTTTTCATTAGTTTCGCTCACTCTCGAATCAAGCATTTTACAGCAGGTTGGAGCAGCCTGTATCTCAGCACAGGAATAAGGTAGGGAAGAATTCTAAGGCTCATTTTGACTGCCTCCAGAAGTTAGATCAGATGGCAAATTGGATTTGGTGCTAGGTCTTTCCCTTTAGGTTTTACCCCAACAATGTTTTCATTAGTTTCGCTCACTCTCGAAATCAAGCATTTTACAGCAGGTTGGAGCAGCCTGTATCTCAGCACAGGAATAAGGTAGGGAAGAATTCTAAGGCTCATTTTGACTGCCTCCAGAAGTTAGATCAGATGGCAAATTGGATTTGGTGCTAGGTCTTTCCCTTTAGGTTTTACCCCAACAATGTTTTCATTAGTTTCGCTCACTCTCGAAATCAAGCATTTTACAGCAGGTTGGAGCAGCCTGTATCTCAGCACAGGAATAAGGTAGGGAAGAATTCTAAGGCTCATTTTGACTGCCTCCAGAAGTTAGATCAGATGGCAAATTGGATTTGGTGCTAGGTCTTTCCCTTTAGGTTTTACCCCAACAATGTTTTCATTAGTTTCGCTCACTCTCGAAATCAAGCATTTTACGGCAGGTTGGAGCAGCCTGTATCTCAGCACAGGAATAAGGTAGGGAAGAATTCTAAGGATCATTTTGACTGCCTCCAGAAGTTAGATCAGATGGCAAATTGGATTTGGTGCTAGGTCTTTCCCTTTAGGTTTTACCCCAACAATGTTTTCATTAGTTTCGCTCACTCTCGAAATCAAGCATTTTACAGCAGGTTGGAGCAGCCTATATCTCAGCACAGGAATAAGGTAGGGAAGAATTCTAAGGCTCATTTTGACTGCCTCCAGAAGTTAGATCAGATGGCAAATTGGATTTGGTGCTAGGTCTTTCCCTTTAGGTTTTACCCCAACAATGTTTTCATTAGTTTCGCTCACTCTCGAAATCAAGCATTTTACAGCAGGTTGGAGCAGCCTGTATCTCAGCACAGGAATAAGGTAGGGAAGAATTCTAAGGCTCATTTTGACTGCCTCCAGAAGTTAGATCAGATGGCAAATTGGATTTGGTGCTAGGTCTTTCCCTTTAGGTTTTACCCCAACAATGTTTTCATTAGTTTCGCTCACTCTCGAAATCAAGCATTTTACAGCAGGTTGGAGCAGCCTGTATCTCAGCACAGGAATAAGGTAGGGAAGAATTCTAAGGATCATTTTGACTGCCTCCAGAAGTTAGATCAGATGGCAAATTGGATTTGGTGCTAGGTCTTTCCCTTTAGGTTTTACCCCAACAATGTTTTCATTAGTTTCGCTCACTCTCGAAATCAAGCATTTTACAGCAGGTTGGAGCAGCCTGTATCTCAGCACAGGAATAAGGTAGGGAAGAATTCTAAGGCTCATTTTGACTGCCTCCAGAAGTTAGATCAGATGGCAAATTGGATTTGGTGCTAGGTCTTTCCCTTTAGGTTTTACCCCAACAATGTTTTCATTAGTTTTCGCTCACTCTCGAAATCAAGCATTTTACAGCAGGTTGGAGCAGCCTGTATCTCAGCACAGGAATAAGGTAGGGAAGAATTCTAAGGCTCATTTTGACTGCCTCCAGAAGTTAGATCAGATGGCAAATTGGATTTGGTGCTAGGTCTTTCCCTTTAGGTTTTACCCCAACAATGTTTTCATTAGTTTCGCTCACTCTCGAAATCAAGCATTTTACAGCAGGTTGGAGCAGCCTGTATCTCAGCACAGGAATAAGGTAGGGAAGAATTCTAAGGCTCATTTTGACTGCCTCCAGAAGTTAGATCAGATGGCAAATTGGATTTGGTGCTAGGTCTTTCCCTTTAGGTTTTTACCCCAACAATGTTTTCATTAGTTTCGCTCACTCTCGAAATCAAGCATTTTACAGCAGGTTGGAGCAGCCTGTATCTCAGCACAGGAATAAGGTAGGGAAGAATTCTAAGGCTCATTTTGACTGCCTCCAGAAGTTAGATCAGATGGCAAATTGGATTTGGTGCTAGGTCTTTCCCTTTAGGTTTTACCCCAACAATGTTTTCATTAGTTTCGCTCACTCTCGAAATCAAGCATTTTACAGCAGGTTGGAGCAGCCTGTATCTCAGCACAGGAATAAGGTAGGGAAGAATTCTAAGGCTCATTTTGACTGCCTCCAGAAGTTAGATCAGATGGCAAATTGGATTTGGTGCTAGGTCTTTCCCTTTAGGTTTTACCCCAACAATGTTTTCATTAGTTTCGCTCACTCTCGAAATCAAGCATTTTACAGCAGGTTGGAGCAGCCTGTATCTCAGCACAGGAATAAGGTAGGGAAGAATTCTAAGGCTCATTTTGACTGCCTCCAGAAGTTAGATCAGATGGCAAATTGGATTTGGTGCTAGGTCTTTCCCTTTAGGTTTTACCCCAACAATGTTTTCATTAGTTTCGCTCACTCTCGAAATCAAGCATTTTACAGCAGGTTGGAGCAGCCTGTATCTCAGCACAGGAATAAGGTAGGGAAGAATTCTAAGGCTCATTTTGACTGCCTCCAGAAGTTAGATCAGATGGCAAATTGGATTTGGTGCTAGGTCTTTCCCTTTAGGTTTTACCCCAACAATGTTTTCATTAGTTTCGCTCACTCTCGAAATCAAGCATTTTACAGCAGGTTGGAGCAGCCTGTATCTCAGCACAGGAATAAGGTAGGGAAGAATTCTAAGGATCATTTTGACTGCCTCCAGAAGTTAGATCAGATGGCAAATTGGATTTGGTGCTAGGTCTTTCCCTTTAGGTTTTACCCCAACAATGTTTTCATTAGTTTCGCTCACTCTCGAAATCAAGCATTTTACAGCAGGTTGGAGCAGCCTGTATCTCAGCACAGGAATAAGGTAGGGAAGAATTCTAAGGCTCATTTTGACTGCCTCCAGAAGTTAGATCAGATGGCAAATTGGATTTGGTGCTAGGTCTTTCCCTTTAGGTTTTACCCCAACAATGTTTTCATTAGTTTCGCTCACTCTCGAAATCAAGCATTTTACAGCAGGTTGGAGCAGCCTGTATCTCAGCACAGGAATAAGGTAGGGAAGAATTCTAAGGATCATTTTGACTGCCTCCAGAAGTTAGATCAGATGGCAAATTGGATTTGGTGCTAGGTCTTTCCCTTTAGGTTTTACCCCAACAATGTTTTCATTAGTTTCGCTCACTCTCGAAATCAAGCATTTTACAGCAGGTTGGAGCAGCCTGTATCTCAGCACAGGAATAAGGTAGGGAAGAATTCTAAGGATCATTTTGACTGCCTCCAGAAGTTAGATCAGATGGCAAATTGGATTTGGTGCTAGGTCTT